>NW_020664859.1:2314431-2331910 GCF_002925995.2 Terrapene triunguis | reverse complement strand
CTCAGACCATTTCTCCAATTTGTCCAGTTTGCTGGTCTCAAACTTGGAAAATGGATCTGTACACCAGAGACTGACACTGTGGCTATTAATCAATCTTACTTAGAGACCTCTCTCAAAAGTATCTGGGTTGCCAATCACACTTCCCCAGTGGGAAAAATTGTGTGATCACTTAATTAAACAACAAAGTACTAGTACCTGTGGATTAAGCACCTGTGGATAAGCTATGTGAAGTGATCAGTGCTGACATAGTTCCTAGAACAGCATTCCCTTTTGTTCTCCTCTTTTGGAAGGGTGAAAAAAGATCATTACCAATGTAGCTTGTAAATTGTGGTGGGTTTTTTTTGGTTTGGTTTTTTCATCTCCAGATAAGCTGCCTCCAGCAGTTTTCATAAACTCAAAGGAAAAAAACAAACAAACTGTTTCTGTGCTGAAATCAGCAGAGGTCAACAAGAGTGGGGTTTTTTTTTGTTTGGTTTTTCCCCTATTAACTTCTGTATTCTGTGCAACAGTATCTGAACTCCTAAGGTTGGCAAGTTTCCATCCACTCAGTTTGAACAGTTGAAAGGATTTTGCTCACAATTCTTCCTACCCAGCCTCCTGCCAAAAAAAGTGTTGGCTGTGGACTGTAAAGATGCAGGAGAATCTTCAGCTCAGAAAGACTTTATCAAAGCTAGAGGCATGTGTAAACTGTAGGTTATGGGAGAGAAACCCCAAGGCTCTAAACAGTCAGGGACACACTGCCTCACCTGGTCCCAGCCCCGATCCACTGGCAGCGTGTGCTGGGAAGAGAAAGCAGTGACAGGAAACAGGAAGAGTTAAGAACGCCAAGTAGAAAGGCAAAAGCATTGATTACTTAGAACAGCTAAATGTGGCATTACAGGGGCCTGAAATGTGACAAGAGAAGCATTCAACCTATTTCTTGTTTGACAGCTGCAAAAGCTCAAAGACAGAAAGAACAGCAGTGAAGCCATTTTTAAAAAGCAAGGGGCTAAATCTCTCCAAATGTGCATGACTGTATGGAACATGGATAGTCAAATGGACTATGCACTCAACTGGGAGCCAGGAGCTTCTGCATTCTAATCTCTGTACTGCCGGTGACAGCAAGTCATTTCACCATTCTGGAGAGTGGTGATACCACCAACCTTATAAGAACATGGCAAAAACGTTGATATCAAATACTCAAAGTGCTAAGCAGAAATGTATTACCCCAAGGGCAGCAAGTTACAGATTCATTGCTCCTCACTGAGACCTGGGCCATGCCGGGATAGAGGGCTACCCCCCAGTTTGCATACACGGGAGCAGAGAATCCTCTCAGATCTTCCAAGGTCCTCTCCCCTGATTTGTTATTACTAAAACTACATCAGGAATTTGTCTCCATTGCAACAACTGACATAGCAACACCAGAGCAAACCCCAAGGACAGACAAGAAAAGACAGAGTTTGCAGTGATACAGCTGACTCGCGTTTAGGGTCACCAGATGCTAAGTTGAAAATATCTGGACCGCTGCAGGGGGGGCGCCTTTTTAATTGTTACACTCACCCATCCGGGTCTTTGGCGGCAGGTCCTTCAGTCACTGACGGTCTTCGGCGGCATTTCAGCGGTGGGTAATAAATCTTGCCGCCAAAGACAGAAGCACCCGCCGTCGAATTGCCGCAGAAGACCCAGACGGGAGAGTGTAAAAAAAAAATATAAATAAATAAAAAAAAATCCCGAAACAAAATATCGGGACAAATGGTGTCCCGACCGTACTTCGGTCGGGACACGGGACAAACTCCTCAAAATCGGGACAGTCCCGATTTTATCGGGATGTCTGGTCACCCTACTCGCGTTTGAAGCCAGGGTAAGCATCTCCAGTGCAAATCATGGCTTTTCTAACCTACAGGAGAGCCAAATGAGCCACTGCAATTGACTGCTGGAATTGGGTCAAGTCTCAGCACAGACAGGGCCTAAGGATGGATGCAATCGCTCTAAAGAAAATACTTTGAATGAATGGTACTTTCCCACATAAGCAATCCCTGTGGTTGCCACAGTGATGATGTGTGCTCAGACAAGAATGGAGGTTTATCAGTAGCCTCAGTCTGTGATGCCACATGGCTGGAGCTGACTTGCAATAGTTATTGTTTCTGTAGTTTGCCAAGGGCTGTTGCTGGAGAACATACCCCAGCAAAGTACTCCTTGCTTCATGGTCTAGTTGCACACAGCATATATTCAATCACTCATTGCTCTGGATCCTGTGTGTTCCCTAACCAACAGGAGAGGCAGCTACTATACTTTAGAAGGAACTAGGGTCTCCACTTCTTTGAAGTCCACCAATGAGACCAGTGGGTCTCATACAAGGAAGCAGAGGTAACACAAGCACTTATGATTAACACCAAACAAGAAATATATCAATACATATGGAGTGCACACCACAAAGCAGGGCACAGCAGTGCAAGGTTCATATGTTATTCTGGCAAAGTACAAAAGGGGCCAGCAATATACTCAAAGCCCCCTCACGCTAGTATATTAGAATGGGCTACAGTCTTCCAAATGCATCTGCACAGGCCTAACAAGCAACACATGGCTGTACTTACTGGGTTCCTACACATGGTAAATAACTGAAGGTAGCAGGATGGAAAGCAACATCTGGTTCCACGTTAAACTGACATGGCTACTTGAGAGAGAAGATGGGTGAGGAAGTAAGTCCAATAAGAAATTATCTCACCCACCATGTCTCCCTAATTTCCTGGGACCAAACACAGTTACACTACAAATGGCTACTAGAAGTGAATTTGACAAATAACACTATATTACCAAATCTGAAACCTGAGGTTTCACTGATTTTTGAAATCGAGACATCTTACCA
This sequence comes from Terrapene triunguis, assembly GCF_002925995.2. NCBI lineage: Eukaryota > Metazoa > Chordata > Testudines > Emydidae > Terrapene > Terrapene triunguis. The sequence goes on along the minus strand of NW_020664859.1, from coordinate 2,329,065 downwards.
GAGAATCAAATCTATTAGGTAAGAGGATTGTTATATGGATATTTAGCTGTGCCCAAGTTCTACCAGCCATTTAGCAGTAGGAGAGGAGCTTTTCTGGGAATCTGACAATGTAGTAAAATAGGCAATGTGCATTTTGAAATAGTTATGAGGCCCTGCTAATATACATGGCAGCTTAACTGTCTGTTTTCATACCAAATGGTAGCTAAGAGTAACTTTTGTACCTTCCATATCAATTTAGCAATTGAAAGAATATCCAAGCTAAAACATCTTTAAGCCTTATGAAATAGAAGCTACAGTGCTGGGACCATGCAAACACCTAGACAGATCATAATGAACATTAAGGTAACGGCTTTAGAAGCCATGATTGAGAACCACTGGGTTCTTTTTTTAGGAGAGTTTTAGGTCAGAATTCCCAGTGTCTGTTAGATAGAACTGCAAACCCCTCTCTAGCCTCGGTCAGAGCTCTGTGCTTGTACTTATTGCTTGGCTAGTTTTACCTTCTCCTGCTCTGCATGCAACACCCTTGCCTGAGTGTGTTCATTTGTTGTTTGCAATGAGTTGTTTCTCTGCTCCATCAGCAGGTTGCTCTGTTCAACATACCTAGGAAAGGGGGGGAAAAAATCATAGAAAGCGACTTGAGCACAAACACAAAAGGGGACTTGAAGTGAAAAGCCTATTATGGAGGAAAGAAAACAGTGTTTGTGACAAAGCCTCGTTAACAGAATAAGTTTTAGAACAACTCTGTGTGATGTCGTGCACACAAATGAAACTAAGGATATGTGACTATTTAAGATCTGTCAGTTTAAGGCCAGAAGGGACCATTAGGGCATCTAGTCTGACCTGCTGTACTGCACAGGCCACCAACACCACCCAGCACTTGTACGCTAAACCCAACAACCAAAACGAAATCAAAGTACTATAGACCACAGGAGACTAGATTATTCTGTGCCACAGGCGGGACTGAGGTATACCAGTATTTGAGGCTCCCCTGAATGCCAGGGAAATTAAATGATATACACCCAGATAATCTTGGCAAATGAGATGCACCCACATGCTGCAGAGGAAGGCAAAACCCTCCCAACGTCACTGCCAATCTGACCTGGGGGGAAATACCTTCCTGATGCAACATATGTAATGAGTTAGACTCTGAGCATGTGAGCAAAAACCAGCCAGCCAAGCACCTGAGAGAGAGAATGCTTAGTGCCATCTCAGAGCCCTGGCCCATCCTGCCCAATGTCCCATCTCTAGCCATAAACATCCCTGATGCTTCAGAGGTAGGGAAAAAAACCCTCCCAGAATACATTGGGAGGAAAAAATTATCTTCCTGGCTGGCTGAAACCCTGCAGCATAAGCTTTAGGAACATAAGAGATAAATTGGAAGTGAGCTCCATGGCTGCTGAGCTCTGCCCAGCACCATCACACAATTGCACTCAAATCTGTGCTGCTCTGTTAGAATTAATTACAGTATAGACCCGTTTACGTGCGAATCTGCTTAACACAGAGCAGCGCCATGCCTCCCAGTGCTACCTATTTAACTCGCGAGACTCGTTAACATGCGGTACAGGAACTTGCTATGTAGCGCTACAGATTTGCTCACTAACTCACTGACATAGAAATCGACAGGAAGTGCAGAGCGGAAACGTGTTGTAGGCCTACTGGCGTTTCCTCTTCCTTTGATCGCCGATATTGGTAAAGACTTATCACGCACGCTTAGTCATTGTCACGCTAGAGAGATATACAATATATAGTAATATACTGTATATACTACATTAGAAAATTTTAACTGTAGGCCTAACATAATGGCAGAGGGCAAGTGTCAATGCCCCTACACTGTAGAAGAAAAGCTAGCTGCAATAGATCGAGTAAATAGTGGAGAAACCCAGGCCAAAGTTTCAAAAGATATTGGGATTGCTGAATCTACTCTCCGAGAACGGCTAAAAACCGAATCTAAACTGAATGGCTGTGAACAAAATATTGATTCTGCCACAGGGCTTAAGCAAAAACGTGTGCACTATTCAGCAAAACCCACAATTGACAAAGCCATGCGCACGTGGTTTGCTCAGGAAAGGCTGAAAGGAATGCCGCTAAACTGGTACAGTACTCTTTCAAAGTTTTAGTGATTTGCTGCGTATTTAATGTTATTAGATTACACATTTGAATTTATATTCTTGCAAAGCGCCGTTAACAGATAGACCTGCAGTATTTGAGACGCTGTGAATATGTATGTAATCCTAGATAATTATACATGTACTGTATATATAGATATCTTAAGATATTTCAGCATGGCCCTTTTAACCCGTGGTCCATTAACAGGCAGTCGTGACGGTTTGACTCCCGGCATCCAAGCGTAAACGGGTCTGTACTGTAAGTTGTTTGCCCCCACAGCTCCTATTGGAAAGGCTGTTCCAGAACCTCTCCCTCCAATAGTTAGAAATCTTCTCATTTCCAGCTGAATTTGTTCATGGCCAGTTCACGTCCATATGTTTTTGTACCAATACTGTCCTTTAGTTTAAATAGCTCTCCAATCTCCCTGGTATTTACCTCCCTAATGTATTTAGGCAGGGCAATCATATGCCCATCTCAGCTGCCTTTTTGCTAGACTAAACAAGCCAATCTCTTCCAGTTTCCTCTCATAAGATAGGCCCTCCATTCCCTTAATCATCTTCATTGCACTAGTTCAAGATGAATTTAAAGACTGGAAGATGGGTGACCAGGATCATACACAGTATTCCAGATGAGAGAGACAGTATGCTGCAAGTTACAGAAACATTGGTGAATCTAGAGATAGAGGAAATTGGTTAGTAACTCTGCTCCATCCTCCTGCCAAGAGAGCAGTGTTGCTGCAGTACAATGAAGTGTTTAATATCCCAAGTGATGAGGCTTTCACCACTTCCTTTGGGAGACTATTCCATTCTAGAGACATTGTATGGCATATATCTGAGAATGGGGATACATTGGGAATACATCCCATGCACCAGCACCCTTCTCCATTTGACCCGAAGGAGCAGCAATAAGAATAACCAGAGAGAGCAGACCCCTCTCCCTTTGGCCATAAGGATTGTTGTTGTGATGTGGTCAGGAAAAGCAGCAGCAGGTCTTTACCTGCCTGCTGTGCTCCAAGTTTATGCCAAACCCCAGTTTCAGAGATATGCACACCTAAAGTACCTTCAAGAAAGGCATGTCCTTGTGCTAGAACCCAAAGAATCTAGGACCCCTGTCCCCTGAATTTAACTCTCTTTGTTCCATTCAGCAGTGAAATGAAGACCTTCTCTACAGGCAAAAGAGAAAGTGCAGTTAGTAGCCAGGTCTGTAGCCATGAGTAGGCTGCACCCGTCCATTCCTCACCGCTGATTCCGCTCAATCAATTCGCCGATCTTCTCATTCTGTTCTTCAATACGGCTGCTCTTCTCAAATATCTCCTGCTTCAACCTCTCGTTCTCCTAAGGTGTAACCACAGAGTATGAGCATAGTCATCTTATTTGGGGTGACCTAGGGGATGCCACCTACAGCTGACTTCATTATCAGAAGAAATTTAATAGTAATGCTGCTACCGCCTAGGCAGCTACAGAACACAGTATCAGTTTCCTTACTGAGGAACCAACAAGGTTACCCTAGCACTCAGCCACCCTCACCTGAATGATGCGCTGGATGTTGCTCATGATCATGGCAGTTTCCATGGTAACTGAAGAGATGCCAGGTAGCAGCAAGTTGTTGCTAGTGTTTTGTTTCTGTAACTCCTCCACCTGTAAGGAACAAACCATGGAAGCCAAACTTCAGCAGGATGTTAATGTGAGCATTTAGCACATCACAACTTGTCACAACTTCACCTGAGAGACACAAAGTAGGTGAAGTAGTATCTTTTATTGGACCAACTTCTGTTGGTGGATGATACAAGCTTTCTAGCTTCATCTGATCACTCATACAGCAGTTGTAGAATATGCATGTAAACTACAGCCATGCCACCTTGTGCAGGGCTGTGGGATTCCTCGGATGCAAGGCACTAAGTGTACGATCATAATAGACAGCTCCTTCATGAGGATCATCTTGTTGCAACTGGGCTTTTTTTATAGTAGACAAATTGCATGTGAAGTATAATTAGTGAAAACTCCACCTTTATATGGTTAAGTTACTGCATAATGTACAAGCTAAACACGGCAGCTTGAACCCTTCAACAGAACACCTACTTCTGAGGCACTATATGGCTGAGAAGGGCAAGTGGCTTTATCCCCTTGTGAACAAGCCCCCTCCACATCAGGTCTCTCTCCTTTACTGCCAGGTCTATATCATTACCTTGGCAGCTAGATGATCCATTTTATCAGCTACTTTGCTAACAGCCATTCGGATTTCAGTATTATGTTGTCGAGCTTCTGTCATCAAGAATGAAGTAACATCACTAGGTGCTAGAATGGGAAGAAGAGAGGTGACCAGTTAGCGTGGCAAAAAGACCACCACAGAAGCAGAAGTATTTGCATTGGTCTGCGTTCAAAGCCTGGCAGCTACAGGGACTGCCATCTTCCTAAAGGTCAGTGATTAAGAAGATCTAGAAAACAAGACATGTTATTGCTTTAACTATAAGAAACCAGGTCTATAATGGCAGGAAATCAATGGGACTTGTTTACAGCAATTCATAGATTCCAAGGCCAGAAGGATCATTGTGATCATTTAGTCTGACCTCCTGTGTAACAAAGACCAGAGAACTTCCCCAAAATAATCCCTAGAGTAGGGATTCTCAACCTTTTAATCCCCCCACCCCCATGCTATAAAAAGTCCACAGCCCACCTGTGTCACAACTGTTTTTCTGCATACAAAAGCCAGAGCCAACGTTAGGGGGTAGCAAGCAAGGCAATTGCCTGAGGCCGCACACCACAGGGACCCCCACAAAGCTAACTTTTTCAGGCTTCATCTTCAGCCCTGGGTGGTGGAGCTCAGACCCCAGGCTTCAGCCCCCTGTGGTGGGGCTTCGGCTTTCTGCCCTGGGCCTCAGCAAGTTTAATACAAGCCCTGCTTGGCAGCCCTCCTGAAAGCTGCTTGCAGCCCCCCAGTGGGCCCTGGAATCCTGGTTGAGAACCACTGGCCCTAGAGCATTTCTCAGAAAAACATCCAATTTTGATTTAAAGACTGCTAATGATAGAGAACCTACCACGACCCCTGAGAAATTGTTCCAATGGTTAATTATCCTCACTGTTAAAAATGTATGGCATATTTTTCCAGTTTGAATTTATCTCACTTCACCTGCCAGCCATTGGACTGTTACACCATTCTATCAGATTGAAGAGCTCATTGTTAAATATTTGTTCCCCATGTAGGAATTTATAGATTAAACAATTGGCAGCCACAATGACAACCACATGGAATAGGATAAACAATTAATAATTTATAATGAAATTTAACAAGTGACTATGTTAAAGAGTCACTAGCCACGTGCACACTCAGGAATAGATCTTAGGAATTTTTTTGCCCATATTAGTCCCTCCCCTGAGTGCACCTTGCGGGGCGGGGGGCGGAATTTGAATTAAGAATCATTTGTCCTTATCTGATATTAAAAAAAATAACATGGCACAACATAAAACTGAGCCAGCAGATGTAAGGGCTCTGAATGGGATGGGTGTATGTCTGCTTCCAGTCCTGTGTGGATATTTATTACAAAAAAATATTTACAATGCATCAGTGCAACTGAGAGATTTCATATGGTGCACATTTTCCTGACATACCTTGGAAAGGTGATGGATACATCTGTCCTACAGGCTGGAGCTGGGAAGCAGCTGCAGTTTGTGAATAGGCATATGCCATTTCTGCATACGGCTAAGGGAAGAAGACACTTCATTTTGTTTTGTTCTAACAGTTTCAGTTACACGCTACTCACTATAATTTCTGTTATGGATGAAGTTTGAGAAACAAGGTCTGAGTGGAGCACCTGTAGATTAAATAGTCTCAAAATGGATGCTAAAACAGCAAATGCCAATGAAGCCATTTTTAAGGAAGAACAAGAATAAAACCCATTCACTTCTGTCCTACTTAGAGATGACCACCACAAAACCCAAATAAATTTTCTCCTGACAAGCGTTCCTCACTCAACGTAAGTGAACTGAAGCATTTGGGGGTCACAAATGCTATTAACGCAAAGACTTTCCATTTAGTCCAAAACAGGAGTTTTGCAAGGGAGTGTGTGAGCTGGATACACCTAGTAAATGTTCTCTAAATTTAGGCCAATTAACATTCCACCCACAAAAAACATCAACAAAAAAACCCCTGCAAGAGTACAAATAATACAGGCACAAGTCCAGCAACAGAGTAGAGGCTATCTAGTTTATTGCACTGAATACGGCATGTATTATTACCTGCCTTGTGGGAAAGTGGCAGATAGCCCTCAGAGCAAGTGCAGGCTCTTGAGACTAGAGTGGCTGAACTGGAGGAGCTAAGGGAGACAGAGAGGCACATAGAGGAGACTCTCAGGACACAGTAGAGAAGTTCCACTCCCCATATGACAGCCTCTGTGCTGTTGAGGAGGATGAAAGTCTTGAATTTATCTCACTTCACCTGCCAGCCATTGGACTGTCACACCATTCTATCAGATTGAAGAGCTCATTGTTAAATATTTGTTCCCCATCAAAAGGGGACATACACAAGCCCTCGTCCCATCACAGCTTGTACTCTGGGGTAAAGGGATCAAAATGCCTGAAAAGAAGAAAATTGTTACCACTATGCTCCCTGGAATTCAGAGAGGGCAATATTTCTAGCATAAGCAAGGGATCCCCATCTGCTTGGCTTGGATTAGCCCTAAAGGACATATGCAAGCTCTCTAGTATAGCAGCTTCTGTTACCTTTTGGAATCTAACACTATATCTCATTTGTGTGCATATGCTTACCTGCTTTAACCTTGTAAATAATTCTTTTTTTTTTTCTTAATTAATAAATCTTTAGTCAGCATTCTAGGATTGGTTACAAGCATTGTCTTTGGTTTCAAATCTGAGGTACAATTGCCCTGAGGTAAGTGACTGGTCCTTTAGCACTGCGAATAACCTGAATATTGTTTTGATTTTTGGTGTAAGGTGCCATCTATTACAAAGGCAAGATAAACCAGAATACCCAACGAGACTGTCTGTGACTCCACATTAAGGCTGTTATAGTGCTTGAGAAGTTCACACTTGACACCTGGTTGGTGAAATCTAATAGAAGAACACGCTACTGATTGTTACAAACCTGGGCACAAACCCCAATCTGCCCTGAGGTTGGCACTCACAGTCATGAGTTACTTCAGAGAGCCTGACTGGGGGGCTGGAGTATTAAAAATATAGATGGTTGGGTTTTGATGACTGAGAAAACCACATGGTAAGTTGCCTGATCAGTGTGAATGTCAAGGACCTCTCGAGACATCTAGACAGACCTATGTGCAGTGTTGGGGATGAGCCAGTGGTCATGGTACAAGTCGGTACCAATGACATAGGGAAAGGTAGGAGAGATATCCTGGAAGCCAAATTTAGGCTGCTAGGTAAGAGACTGAAGATCAGGACATCCATGGTAGCGTATCTGAAATGCTTCCAGCTCCACACACAGGGCCAGTTAGACAGGAAGAACTGCAGGGTCTCAATGAGTGGATGAGACGGAGTTCAGAGGAGGAATTTAGGTTTATTGGGACTTGGGGAAATTTTTGGGAAAGGAGGAGCCAATGCAGGAAGGATGGGTTCCACCTAAACCAAAACAGAACCAGAATAACGGCATGTAAAATTAAAAAATGTCTAGAGGCATTTTTAAACTAAGGGGTGGGGGAAACAGATAGGTGGAACACAGGATCTGGTCCAAGAGGTGAGTATAGCTAAACCACTACGTTACAGAGACCATAATGTAATAAAAGTTAACATCCTTGTAAGGGGAAAAATACCAAAGAAATCCACCACAGTTTAACTTAAAAAAAAAAAGGGGAACTGCACAAAAATGAGGCTAGTCAAATGGAAATTAAAAAGAACAGTCATAAGAGTGAAATGCCTGCAAGCTGCATGGAAACTTTTAAAAAACACTACAGTAGAGGTTCCAACTATAAGTATAACCCAAATAAAAAAAAAAAAAAAAAAGGACCAAAAAAAGCTGCCATGGCTAAACAGAGTAAAAGACGTAGTTAGAGACAAAAAGACAACTTTTAAAAATTGGAAATCAAAACCTAATGAGGAAAATAGAAAGGAAAAAACTCTAGCAAATCAAGTGTGGAAGTATAATTAGGCAAGCCAAAAACAAATCTGAAGAGCAACGAGAAAAATAAAATAAAAATAAAAATAAACCCACAAAAAAAATTGCTGTTAGTTTTTGTAAGTACATCAGCAGCAGGAAGCCTAACAAACAATTAGTGGGGCCACTGGATGATCAAAGTGCTAAAGAAGCACTCAAGGAAGACAAGGCCATTGCAGAGAAGTTAAATGAATTCTTTGCATTGGTCTTCACTGCAGAGGATGTGAGGGAGATTTCCACACTTGAGCCATTCTTTTTAGATGTCAAGTCTGAGGAACTGTTCCAAATTGAGGTGTCAATAGAGGTGGTTTGGGAACAAACTGGTAAATGAAAGAGTAATAAGTCACCAGATCTCTTGGATGAATACCATCTGGTCCTGAAGGAGCTCAAATATGTAACTGCAAAACTACTAAATGTGGTATCAGGTTTCAGAGTGGTAGCGGTATGTAACTTATCACTTAAATCAGTTTCTGCACCAGATGACAGGCAGAGAGCTAATGGAATACCAATTTTTTTTAAAAGGCTCCAGAGGTGACCCGGGCCATTACAGGTCAGCAAGTCTAACTTCAATACCCAGTAAATTGGTTGAAACTATAGTAAAGAATGGAATTCTCGAACACACAGATGAACACGATATACTGGGGAAGAGTCAACATGACTTCTGTAAAGGGAAATCATGCCTTACCAATCTATTACAATTCTTGGAGGGTGTCAACAAGGGTGAATCAGTGGATATAGTGTACCTGGACTTTCAGAAAGCCTTTGATAAGATCCCTTGCCCAAGACTCATAAGCAAAGTAAGCAGTCATGGGATAAGAGGGAAGGTCCTCTCATTGATCAATAACTGGTTGAAAGATAGAAAACAACAGATAGGAATAAATGATCAGTTTTCAGTGGAGAGGGGTAAAATAGCATGGTCTGCCAAAGATCTGTACTGGGACCGGTGCGGTTTAACATAATAATAAATGATCTGAAAAAAGGGGTAAACAGTGAGGTAGCAAAGTTTGCAGACAATAGTAAATTACTCAAAATACTTAAGTCCAAAGCTGACTGCAAAGAGTTACAAAGGGTGACAAAATGGCAGATGAAATTCAATACAAAGTAATGCACATTGGAAAATATTATCCCAACTATACACACAAAATGATGGAGTCTAAATTAGCTGTTACCACTCAGGAAAGAGATCTTGGACAGTTCTCTGAAAAGTTCTGCTCAATGTGCAGTAGCAGTCAAAAAAGCTAACAATGTTAGGAACCATTAGGAAAGGCATAGATAGTAAGACAGAAAATACCATAATACCCCACTATACAAATCCATGGTATGCCCACACCTTGAATACTGATTGCACTTCTGGTCACCTGATCTCAAAAAAGATATTACAATTGGTAAAAGCACAGAGAAGGGTAACAAATTATTAGAGGTATGGAACAGCTCCCGTATGAGGAGAGATTAAAAAGACTGGGACTTTTCATCTTAGAAAAGAGAGGGTGGGTCGGTAAATATGACAGAGGTATATAAAATCCTTATTAATTTTCACCACACCATTTGTGAAGTGTTGTTTACCCCTTCATATAACACAAGAACCAGGGGTCACCCAATGAAATTAATGGGCAGGAAGTACTTCTTCACACAATGGACTATCAACATGTGGAACTCATTGCCAGGGGTTGCTGTAAAGGCCAAAAGTATAACTGGGTTCAAAAAGAGTTCGATAAGTTCATGGAGAATAGGTCCATTGATGGCCTAGGGAGGTTGTGAAAATCTCCATCACTAGATATTTTTAAGAGCAGGTTAGACAAATACCTGTTAGGGATGGTCTAGATAATACTTAGTCTTGCCATGAGTGCAGGGGACTAGGCTAGATGAGCTCTCGAGGTCCCTTCCACTCCTACGATTCTATGGCTATTAGCCAACATGGTCAGGGATACAACCCCATGCTGTGTCCCCCCCTCAACCTCTGAATGCCAGAAGCTGGGACTGGATGGCAGGGGACGGATCACTCGCTGATTGACTGTTCTGTTCACCTGGTATTGGCCACTATCAGCAGACAGGATAGTGGGCTGGATGGACCTTTGGTATGACTCAGTATAGCTGTTCTTATGTTCTTTAATTATCCTTGTGGCTCTCTCCCTGAACCCTCTGATTTTTCAACATCCTTCAGTTTGGTGAGACGGCTCCTTCTTTATGTGGCTCCTCTATTCCAGTTGTGGATCCCCTCTTCCCAACAATGGAGAAGAGCATACATCTAAGGGAGCGCTGCCATCAGAAGCATCAGAGGTCTCCACTAGTTTGATTTCAATACCTGAAAGCTCTGTGCACTTCCAGGGAGAGCTGAATGGGGCTGGAGGGTTGCAGGCATTAAGGCAGCAGAGGGCACTTGGAGCCCAGAAACAGATGGTTGAGGTACTGAAAAGGAACAAGAGAAGATATTTAGCACAGTAAGTCTATCCTTTGTTGTTGACAGTCAGTTTCAGTTGTCTAAGTTACTTGACATAAGTGTATGGGACCCCTACATGATTCATGTAACTACAGTCACTGAACAGACCAAGGCTAACGGGGGGGGGAGAGGGATAGCTCAGTGGTTTGAGCATTGGCCTGCTAAACCCAGGGTTGTGAGTTCAATCCTTGAGGGGGCCATTTAGGGAATCTGGGGCAAAAAATTGGGGATTGGTCCTGCTTTGAGAAGGGGGTTGGACTAGATGACCTTCTGAGGTCCCTTCCAACCCTGATATTCTATGAATCTATGAGACTGCCCACAATCCTGCCTAAGCGAATCTGTATGATGGAGATTAAGGGGCCATCTTCACTTCAAAGTAAGCAAGAGTTTGCCCCTAACCTGAGTTCCCTCCACACACAGAAATGCTGAACTCAAGTGCGGTAGTGCTTTTAACTCAAGTTGTCTGGCCTGCCAGGAGGTAAAGGTGAACACAACTCAGCTGCTAACATGACAACTCTGCAATGTGGAAGCCAGCTAGCTCCACTTGAGTGCTACGAGTCCTCCAATGCCTTCCCATAATTCCCCTTCTCTCCCTCATGTACACAGAAAGGACAGACATTCTCCCACAATCTACTGGGAAAATTCCTACAGCAGCTCAGCGAGCGATGGGATGTGCCCCCCGAAGTCTTAGTGACACAAACGAGTGCAGTGCCACTGTGGACATAAGCAGCTCAAATGTTACTGTGCTTTGCGGTCCTCTTCCACTCAAGCTAGACTAACTCATGAGAAGTAACTTCAGTGAAGATAACTAGAACCTACACTCAATAACTCAGCCTTCGGGTACAAGAAATAGTCCACCTGGAGAGCTGAGTGATGGGAGGGTCACTCACAAGTCACATCCTCTTTTCAGTTCCTTAAAGGAACACACAATTCATGCAGCAGAAAATGGTTAAACATGCCAGTCCATGACTGCAGTTTCTACTTATCAAACCTAAGCAGACCAATTCATTACCTTGCGTTGTCAACTGAGGCAGTACTGCATGAGCTGGCTGCAAGAAAGGTCTCTTGGGGGATGAAGAGACAGGCTGTGCTGTTCCTCTCAATGTATTTGGGTCCTAAAACATTCCCAAATTTCAGTCAGTATTAGTGAGCTAACAACTTAGTCAAAAGTTTGGATGCAAAGCCATTCCTAAGACAAGATATGATTAACAGCAATGCACCCATGTATAGACAGGGAATTTAAGCTTGACAAGAATGCTAGCCTCATGTGGAACTGAATGTCAACAGTTCCAATCATACAAGGTGTCCCCATGAGCTTCAAAAAGGCACAAGTGAGACACTGACAGCAGTCACCCTGCAGGCAGGCAGAGCAGCAACTGTGCACTCAGCAGTAGTTCTTGTACTGCCTGGAATGTATATCAAATCCTACATTTTAAGGAACATTAGTTCTTGGTGACGCACCTCTATTTCTGAGTCACTGGAGTCAAGCTGGGTGCCTGCTGTTCCTGCAAGGAAAGGTAGCATAGGCTGTCCCATTTTAGCCATCCGAGAAATCAGCTTTGCTTTTGCTACATCAGGATTCTGGAAGAAACATTTGCAATTACATTGCCTCCGTATCTTTTAACCCGTTTTTCAGTGCCCTCTTGACACTAACCCAGATTACTATGGTTCTATAGAGCACAGAATTATATACTGACTCAGTTGCAGAAGCTTTGTTCAGTCTTTTTCCAGCTATCAAATTAAGAAAGTCTCTGTATTTAGAGAATTCCTGAGATCTTTTGGTCCTTTAGATAATACTTTAACTAAAGAGAGAATAGGAATTAATATACTGTTTTTACAACTGATTTTACAGTCATGAGAACTGTATGGCTATCTATTGTACAAACACATTAACAAGATAGAAAGAGATAAGCTGGATGAGGTAATATCTTTTATTGGACCAACTTCTGTTGGTGGATGGGACGAACTTCAGAGCTCTTCCTCAGGTCTGAACAAGGAAACCAAGGTTTCCGAACTAAATACAAGGTCGGACAGATTGTTAAGCATAAGGCATTCACACATGTTGCAGCATAGCTTTTGAAGGTGTGCAGATTTTCTTTGAGAACATGACAGAGGTCAGATACAGTGTGTTCATATTGTGAAAATTCACACAGGAATTGAAGGGAATCAAATCTTTCCTGAAACAACTCTACCACCTCATCCTCCAGGGACCCCACTCCAGGGACCTCCTACATGCTTCCCAAGATACACAAACAAGGGAACCCAGGCAAGGCCATCATATCTAGCCAAAGGAATATCAGGACTCACAGAAGCCACCTTCAAACACTCACCACACAAGGGGCAGTTTCCTTCAGAACACAACTGATTGCCTCCAGAAACTCCACGACATTAACAACCTCCCTTAGAACACCATCCTTGCCACCACGGATGTCAATCTCCCTATACACCAAAACCATCATCATGATGGAATTGCTGCCTGCCTCAAAGATAGTAACTCCTTGCTTAACGCTGTAGTTATTTTCCTGAAAAATGCTACTTTAAATGAAACGATGTTAAGCGAATTCAATTTCCCCATAGGAATTAATGTAAATGGGAGGAGGAGGGGGGTTAGGCTCCAGGGAAATGTTTTTCACCAGACAGAAGACTATATATACACACACACCTATACTGTGTGTATGTATGTGTGTGTGTGTAAGTTTTAAACAAACAATTTAATACTGTACACAGCAATGATGACTGTGAAGCTTGGTTGAGGTGGTGGAGTCAGAAGGTGGGATATTTCCCAGGGAATGCCTTACTGCTAAATGATGAACTAGCACTCGTCTGAGCCCTCAAAAGTTAACATGTTGTTGTTAATTTAATGTAGCCTCATGAAGACAGCAGGAATGGAGGGAGGAGACACAGAATGGCAGTGGCTGCAAACATTCCCTGTGGAAACGGAACGTGATGATGAACCCATGTTATCCCACTGAAGAGCACCACTCCCTCAACTTTCCAAAGTGCGGGGGGTGGGGGTGCACATGTGTGAGAGAGAGAGAAACACACACACACACTCCATGTGTGTAAGAGAGAGAAAGACCTGCATTGCCCCTTTAAGTACGCTGACCTCACTCTAAGTACACTGCCTTTTTAAGTACAGTAACTCCTCACTTAAAGTCGTCCCGGTTAATGTTGTTTCATTGCTGATCAATTAGGGAACATGCTTGTTTAAAGTTGTGCAATACTCCCTTATAATGTTGTTTGGCAGCCGCCTGCTTTGTCCACTTCTTGCAGGAAGAGCAGCCTGTTGCAGCTAGCTGGTGGGGGCTTGAAACCAGGGTGGACCGGCAGCCCCATGTGGCAGCTGCCCAGCAGGCTATCAATTGCCATCAATTGCCAGCAGTTCAGCGGTCCTTTCCCCCGACTGCCATGTGCTGCTCCCGCCCTCTGCCTTGCAGCTGCTCCCTGGAGCCTCCTGCTTGCTGTGCGGGGGGTGGGGAGAGGGGAAGAGGGGGGCTAATGTCAAGGTGTCCCCCTCCCCCCTGCTCTTGCACCCTGCTTACCCCATCTTCCATATGGGGGAGGCAGGGGGACATGACAGGGCTCAGGATGGAGGGAGCTTCCTGGCAGCAGCTGCCGTCTCAGCTTGTTGATTAACTTAAAAAGGCAGTGTACTCAGAGTGGGGTCAGCATACTTAAAGGAGCAATGTGCATCTCTCCCTCTCTCTCTCTCTCACACACACAGACAGGGTGTGTCTCTGTCTGCCATGCTGTCTCCCCTTCCTCCATTCGTGCTGCCTTGTAGAGTGTAAGGCTACATTAACAATGAGTTAACCCTTGAGGGCTCAGCCAATTGCTAGTTCATCATTTAGCAGTAAGGCACTCCCTGGGAAATATCCCACCCTCTGACGTCACCACCTCAACCAAGCTTCACAATCATCATCGCTGTGTACCAGTCAGGGCCGGCTCCAGGGTTTTGGCCACCCCAAGCAGCCAAA
>NW_020664859.1:2309012-2314331 GCF_002925995.2 Terrapene triunguis | reverse complement strand
GTGTGTGTGTGTGTGTGTGTGTGTGTGTGTGTGTGTGTGTGTGTGTATATATTAGTCTTTGTTTGGTGAAATTTTTTTCCCCTCTGGAACCTAACCCCCCCTATTTACATTCATTCTTATGGGGAAATGGGATTTGCTGAACATTGTTTGCCTTAAAGTTGCATTTTTTCAGGAACATAACTACAACCTTAAGCGAGGAGTTACTGTAGATCAGCAAGCTGAGACAGCAGCTGCTGCCAGCAAGCTCCCTCCATCCTGAGCCCTGTCCTGTCCCGTCCCTGCTCTGTGGAGATGGGGTACAGGAACAGGGGGGAAGGGGGACTCTGACATCAGCACCCCTCTTCCCCCCCCCCCCCACTGCACAGCAAGTAGGAGGCTCCCGGGAGCAGCTCCAAAGCAGAGGGCAGGAGCAGCACACGACAGTGGGGGAAGGGATACCTGAACTGACCAGCAATTGATAGCCTGCTGGGTGGCTGCCACGCAGAGAACTTAGGGGAGCTGATGAGGGTCTGCTGGTCCACCCTGGTTCCAGGCCTCCCACCAGCTAGCTCCAAAGGGCTGCTCTTTCTGCAAGCAGTGGACAAAGCAGGCAGCTGCCAAACAACGTTATAAAGGAGCATTGTGCAACTTTAAACAAACATGTTCTCTAATTGATCAGCGATGTAACAACATTAACTGGGACATTAAGTGAGGAGTTACTGCATCTACAAGACAATGCACCATACACAGAAATCCAACCCAAACATAGCCAAACTCATCCGTTTTATCTTCACTGATAATAACTTTACATTTAACAAAACACTTTGTCTATACCATGGGAACTACCATGGGTACTAGGATGGCTCCCCACCATGCCAATCTCTTTATGGGGTACTGAGGAAAAGCTTCCAGAAAGACGCACCACAAAATCAGTACTATACCTGAGATACATCAATGATATTTTCATCCTCTAAAGTTAACAGACAACTTAAACTCCTTCATAGTTTCCATTACAGCTTCAACCACCGTGACCACATCCCCCATCTATCAAACTCGCTCTTCCACACCAACATCAGCTTCCTAGACACCATGATAAGCTTCAGCAATGGAACCCTACAGACAACTATACACAGGAAATCCAAGGATCACCACACCTACCTTCACAAATCCAGTAACCACCCAAGACCCACCAAGAAATCTGTTATCTACAGACACTCCGATATCACAGAATATGCTCTTAGGAGGAAGTCTGAGATATACATCTTAACACACTTAAAACCGCCTTCATCAAACAAGGACACTTCACCAGAGAAGTAGATTGCAACATGGAACAGTCCACCCACAAACAACAAGAGAACCTGCTTCAATACAGAAAAAAACCCACCAATGCACATCCCTACTTGTCAGCTACCACCCCACACTAGACCCTATATGGGGTATCAAACAATTACAACCCATACCTGATGGGGACCACATCCAGGAAATATTTCTTTCAGAATGCCCTCTTCTGGCCTTCAGACAACCCCACACAACCTCTCCAAAATCATCAGAAGAAAGCTGTCCACAGACCAGGACACACCAACTCAAACCTGCACCAGACCCTGCGAAAATAATAGATGCAAAACCTGCAGCCATATCTCCACTACAATAATCAATATCCCACACAACACATCTTTCTAGATTCATAGGGTTTACACCACATGTTGTGATAGATGTGTGTATCTCATCCAGTGCATCAAATGCCCCAACAGCAGCTATGTAGGTGAAACTAGACAGTCATCACGCTCTCAGAAGAACTCATGCAGAAAAATGATAAGACACAAAACACCCTATCACCAACTGGCAAACGCTTTTCACAAAGCAATCACTCCATATCTGACTTCAGTCCTCGTCCTTAAAGGAAACCTGCACGACACCTTCACCACACGAGCTTGGGACCTTAAATTCATAATTCTGCTGGACACTCAAGAACATGGACTTGACAGAGAGACTGGTTTTATGGCCCATTACAACAACTTGTAACACTCTGCTGCCTACAAATTCTCAATTGTCCTACAACAGCAGAGGTATTAATTTTAAGTTGTCTTCTACAACAGGTGTGAATCCCTTATGCTTAATCTGTCTCACCTTGTATTTAGCTTGGACACTGTGGTTTCCTTCTCCAGACCTGAGGAGGAGCTCTGTGAAACTCAAAGGCTTGTCTCTTTCATTAACAGAAATTGGTCCAGTAAGAGATGAGATAATATCCCACGTTGTCTCTCTCATAGCTTGGGACAAACATGGCTACAACAACACTGCAAAAGATGGAGAGTTTCATGCCTGAACTCCTAGAACTGATTTTCAAAGTTAACCAGCTCCTTCATTCTATGGCTGTGCTCCATCTGCATAAGGGATACAAAGGAGCCCAGATTTCTTGAGAGTAGCCCATTCTATTCTGTAGCACATAGGAGACCACCGCACACTATTGCAGCTAACAAACTTTACTTCTGAGGGCCTAAAAATAAAATGGATAGCAAGGAGTATTAAGTTGACTATCACCATGGTATGTGATCACTACATATGAGAAGACCGTTATAGTTCTATTAGCACCCACAGAGCCAAAGAAACTAAGCCCTTAAATACTGTACAAAATTACCCTTTAAGGACCCTTGTACAAATAATGTTTTTAAAAAAGCATATAGACCCATATGTCCTTGAGTTCCCCACATCACAACTAAAAATGACAGGGAAATCCTCAAGCTCTCCTAAAATGCCTGTAGAGGATCAAGCAAGTCAGATTCAAGGCTGAAACTGTTGCCTTAACTCCAATAGACATGGCCTCATCCAGGGAAGTGGAAGAGAACCAGACCCTCAAGTGATAACCTTCAGGCTACTAGACAAGGTGAAATGAAAAGCTTTTCTAAAGAATGGAGCTACTGAAGATGCCCCTAACCATTAACAGGATGAGAGATGCAACATTTTAAAACAATTTACCAAATGAGGGGACACAGAGAAGCGAAGGAGGAGTTAAGACTGGTGTTTCTCTTTGAAAACGTCAGTGATGACAAAGCCCCTGAACCCAGGGGACAGAGTTGTTTCAGGCTCCCATGAGGTTTACTCCTGGGGGGATTCTGCAGGACTGCGTGCCTGCAGAAAATCCCCCTACTCCCCCCTGCAGATTTCCCATGTTTCCCAAAACAGCAGGGAATCAAAGGGAAGCTGGGGGGGAGGGCGTGACCATGGGCACAGTTTTGGGGGGGGAACTGCCCTTCTCCAAACAGAGTCAAGGCATGGGGGGGGGCACACAAGGTTACATGCCACTGCCCCCCCTCATTCTGCAAGCGCAGAGCTGCCCAGCTGAAGGAGACCTTGGCTCCGCTGACTCTGCAGCTGAACTCCGACCCCCACTCCACCGATCCCAACCACCTGCACCCCCACCCCATCAAGCACCACTCCCCCAGCATCCAGACCCTCCCACCAAGTTCCACCCAGCCAGACCCCCCCACCCCCAATCACTTTCACCAGTAAGCCACCTGTACCAAGATTGCCCCACACCAAAACCTCTCACCCCCACACCTGGATCCCCCCCACACTAAGCCCCTCCACACTTGGATCCTGCTGGGCTGAGCCTCTATAGCAGGTGAGGTGGAGGTTTCAGGGTGATCTACCACCTCAATGCAGTCAGTGGCCTGTGCTCCCCACTGCCATGCTGGAGCCACATTCATTTATTGACAAATAAAATTCGCAGAATTTTAAAATATTGTGCGCATAACTTTTAATTTTTTGGTGCAGAATTCCCTCAAGAACAGAGGTTATTGGCTATTCTAAGGAAATCATGAACCCCAGGGTGCTTGTATATTACAGACAGACAAAAGTTATCCATCTATCATTTCAGGCTGCATAAACCCTAAAACATTCCACTGGTGATCCAGGGAGCTTAGTTTTCAGTATAAATAAATAAATAAATAAAATAAAACAAAACTCTTGCTGTTCATTTAAGGACAAAGTTTCAATCTTAATTCTGAATGGACAAGGACTAAGTCTTCCCATGTTTGTACAGCACAAAGCAAAACTAGGCTTTGATCCCAAGTGAGGCTTCTGGGTAATAACACAATATAAGTGTTAAAGAGATAATGCTTTGCTTACATGCATTTCAGATAGGCCCTTAGCATTATTTTAATAATTTGGGCATGACTTAAATATTTGGACATTCCTGTATATGTTTCACATTAACTAAAGCAACACTTACTGCTAGTTGTTCACTTATAGAGTTAGACTTGGCCCGAACAGCTGGCTCTCTGCAGAGAGGAAACAAGTATATGGTGGGATTAAAGTTAGAAAAAAAAAAAAAAAATCTCTGAAGAACTGATGAACAGTATGCTACATCTCTAAATTGTTGAACATACCCGTCAACTGTAGTCCCCACAAGCAAAACTTCACTTTTCCATCATAAGATATTTCAGCACTTCATGTCTGGAAAGCTATTTGTAACCATATATGAAAGCTTAGATTCTGTACCATTATTGTGTAGCAAATTCCATGACTGTGGAATTGCAAAATACACAAGTCATTGATAAGTATCAGAGGGGTAGCCGTGTTAGTCTGTAGCCACAAAAATAATGAGGAGTTCGGTGGCACCTTAAAGACTAACAGATTTATTTGGGCATAAGTTTTCATGGGTAAAAAACCCCACTTCTTCAGATGAATGGAGTGAAAATTACAGATACAGGCATAAATATACTGGCACGTGAAGAGAAGGGAGTTACCTTACAAGTAGAGAATCAGTGTTGTCAAGGCCAATTCAGTCAGGGTGGATGTGGTCCACTCCCAATAGTTGATGAGGAGATGTCAATACCAAGAGAGGGGTTGCCATCAGTTTGGGTCTTACAGATATTTTCACAAATACTAAGTTCTAGGAGCTCTGAACTCATTCTGCTTCCTTATTTTCTTACCCAGGCTTCGGAGGCATTGTCAAAGGAGGCAATCCGATAGGGTCCGTGGAGAAGCTGTCCGAATTGGGTACTGGGGAAGATGCAGAAGAATCCCTAGAACCAATACTCTGCCCATCAGAGCCAGACTCCTTTACCAGCTTCACCTAAGAAAACCATGATGAAGGTATTACACACAGACCTGTTTTTCTGGGTCCTGAAACAACTCTCTAGTATTCTGCTTCATTCTGGCCAATGTTTTGTTCATCACACATTTGCTACAGAGTAAAAATTTACATCTATTTAAGAACTATAGGTTTGAAGTTTCCCTCTCCATCTCACTCTAAATCTAGCCTTCATCAAGTTATTAATTTTTTCCTGGACATCTTAAATGCAAGTGGAAGAAAGATACTTCAAATCAGATGTGTCTTAG
>NW_020664859.1:2278593-2284012 GCF_002925995.2 Terrapene triunguis | reverse complement strand
ACATCCCGTTTCTACGAGGCACTGCATTCCATCCTAGGTGCGGCCGCCACCACTACCCCACCAGTGACCGTGGACTCTGAGGATGGGATATTGTCCGCGGCCGGTTCCTCGGACATGTTAGCGGACGGGGAAGATGAGGAAGGAGATGAGGAGGACGAGGCAGTCGACAGCACTTGCACCGCTGATTTCCCCGACAGCCAGGAGCTCTTCATCACCCTTACAGAGATCCCCTACCAACCGTCCCCAGCCGTTACCCCGGACACAGAATCAGGGGAAGGATCAAGCAGTAAGTGTTTTAAACAGCTAAACATTTATTTTTAACAGAACTGGAATATTAATAATATTAACAATGGGTTTTTCATGATTTGTTTGCCCTAGGCGCTTAACTATTTAGTCCCAACTATTTAAAAAAAAAAATCTAACAATGTCCGGTTTTTCATGATTCTGCTGCCCAAGACGCTCCACTCTTTAGTCCCTGCCAGTGCAGCTACACCAAAATCCGGTCTATATGTCCAGGGATAGAGATGAAATCCTCATGGGAGATCTCAACGAAGCTCTCCTGGAGGTAATGTCCAAGACTGTTCATCAGGTTCCTGGGGAGAGCGGCCTTATTGGGTCCTCCGTGGTACGAAACGTTTCCGCGCCAGGAGACAATCAAGTACTCAGGGATCATTGCCCTGCAGAGCATGGCGGCATATGGCCCTGGTTTTTGCAGGCTTTCCCTAAGCATCCGTTCCTTTTCGCTGTCCGAGATCCTCATCAGGGTGATGTCGCTCATGATGCCCTGCTTTGAATTAGGTAGGGGAATGTTTGTATTGGGACTGCTTTACAGCCACGCGGTGGAGGCGGGAGAGGGGCAGCATACAGGGATCTTTCCCTGGGACAGCCGCAAGGGGGTGGGACAGGGGCACAGTTCATGCTTGCCTGATTGCTGGCAGCAGAGACTGGCATTGCTTTCAATGTGAAAGGAGGCCAGTGCTACTATTAAAGTTTTAAGCAGCCACAAGTCTACGGCTTACCATGTTTGCCTGCTACACAAATTCCGGTGTCCTGCCCCGCTTCTCAGATCGCCAGTGCAAGACCACAGGCACTGAAGGCGAGGGCCGAAAATTCGACTTTGTCCTGAGTGCGCATGTGATAGGTGCAGTGCATGGTCTTGTTCTCAGAGAAAGACTATGTTCTTTGTTCACAACTTCATTTATCTGTCTCAGGAATTCACTCCCTTTTTCCCATTCCCACAGACACATCTGCGACTGTCTCCCAACCCAGCCTGGCATCACACTCCCAGAGGCTAGCGCAGATTAGGCGGAGGAAGAAGACGACGCGGGAGGACATGTTCTCAGAACTAATGTGCTGCTCCCGAGCCCAGGCAGCCCAGCAGACACAGTGGAGGGAGAACTTGTCCCAAATGCACCGAGCAAACATGGAACGGGAGGAGAGGTGGCGTCAGGAAGACCAGCAGGCGACTCAAACGCTGCTTGGACTGATGAGGGAGCAAACGGACACGCTCTGGCGCCTTGTGGATGTTCTGCAGGACCGGAGGCAGGAGGAGAGAGCCCCGCTGCAGTCTATCTATAACCGCCCTCCCCCGCCACCAATTCCCATACCCCCCTCACCCAAAGTCCAAAGAAGGAGGGGCGGCAGGGGCCGTGAAAACATTCACTCCACCCCTGCAGACTGTTCTAGCACTAGAAGGCTCTCATTCCCCAAAATTTGAAAAGTCCTTTCCTACCCACCTCACACAAGCCCCCGTCCAAGTTTCACCCCCCCGTTTCATGTGTAGTTGCTAATAAAATATACGTTTCTGTTAATTACTGTTTCTATCATTTTCTTTTGGAGGAGAGTCCGTCTGAAGCGGGGGAAGGGGGTTGGTAATTGGACAGGACAGTCACCTTTAGCAGGGTACAGAGGCGGGGGCAGGTCCAGCAGCAGGGCACACACACATTGCAGTTACTAGTTACCCTGGTCAGTCTGGGAGGTGGTTTTCATGTTCTGTGGGGGGGGGAGGGGGGTTGCTCTGTGACTTTGTGGCGGGGGAGGGCAGTTACAGATCTTATGCAGCGGTCCTTAGCCTGGATCACAGAGCCACGCAGCAGGGGATCTGTAACCCTCCTCCCCCTGCCAGAAAGTCACATAGCCGACACATACACGCAGTCCCGCCCAGGACGGCTGGCAGGCTCCGTTGAAACAACCAGTCCACCACTGCGGAGCCTGTCATTCCTGGAGTTTAGAGGCATCATTTGCATCACTACATTACTAATCGCACGGCTGTCTGGCTGGGCGTAATCAGCAGCCAGGCTATTTGCCTCAACCTCCCACCCCGCCATAAAGGTCTCCCCCTTGCTCTCACAGAGATTGTGGAGCACACAGCAAGCTGCTATAACAATGGGGATATTGGTTTCGCTGAGATCACAGCGAGTCAGTAAGCTTCTCCATCTCCCCTTGAGGCGGCCAAAAGCACACTCCACCACCATTCTGCACTTGCTCAGCCGGTAGTTGAACAGTTCTTTTTCAGTGTCCAGGGCACCTGTATAGGGCTTCATGAGCCACGGCATTAGCGGGTAGGCTGGGTCCCCGAGGATCACTGTAGGCATCTCCACAACCCCAAGAGTTATTTTGTGGTCCGGGAAGTAAATACCTTCCTGCAGCCGTCTAAACAGACCTGAGTTCCTGAACACGCGAGCGTCATGAACCTTGCCCGGCCATCCGACGTTGATGTTGGTAAAACGTCCCCTATGGTCCACCAGTGCTTGCAGCACCATTGAAAAGTAGCCCTTTCGGTTGATGTACTGGCTGGCCTGGTGGTCCGGTCCCAGGATAGGGATGTGAGTTCCATCTATAGCCCCACCGCAGTTTGGGAATCCCATCGCGGCGAAGCCATCTATGATGACCTGCGCGTTTCCCTGGGTCACTACCTTTGAGAGCAGTACCTTAACGATTGCGTTGGCTACTTGCATCACAACAACCCCCACGGTAGATTTGCCCACGCCAAAGTGGTTCGCGACTGACCGGTAGCTATCCGGCGTTGCAAGCTTCCAGAGGCCTATGGCCACTCGCTTCTGGACAGTCAGGGCTGCTCGCATCCGGGTGTCATTGCGCTTCAGGGCAGGGGACAGCAACTCACAAAGTTCCAGGAAAGTCCCTTTCCGCATGCGAAAGTTTCGCAGCCACTGGGATTCATCCCAGACCTGCAGCACTATGCGGTCCCACCAGTCCGTGCTTGTTTCCCGGGCCCAGAATCGCTGTTCCACAACATCCACATGACCCATTGCCACCGTGATGTCCTCGGCGCTGGGTCTCGTGGTTTCTGACAGGTCTGTGCTACTCTCAGACATCAGATCCTCAACCCGCTGCCGTAGCCTCCTCTCCTGATTTCTCTGTATCTGCCTCTGGGAAAGGTGGATGAGAAGCTGCGAGGTGTTGAGAACGGCCACAACTGCAGCGATGGTCGCAGCGGGCTCCATGCGTCCGCGCTGTCACTGACCAGAAAAGTGTGCAAACTGATTTCCCGCCGGCGCTTTCAGGGAGGGAGGGCGGGAGTGACGGTTGGATGACGACAGTTACCCAAAAGCACCCTCAACACATTTTTTTTACCCACAAGGCATTGGCGGCTCGACCCAGAATTCCAATGGGCAGCGGGGACTGCGGGAACTGTGGGATAGCTGCCCACAGTGCACCGCTTCCAATGTCGACGCTTGCCCCGTTAGTGTGGACTCACAAAGTCGAATTACTGTCCTTAGTGTGGACACACACGTTCGACTTTGCAATATCGATTCCACATATTCGATTTAAGTGAAATCGAACTACCCTCGTAGTGTAGACATACCCTTAGAGTTTAGAATAGAACAGAGTCCCTCGCTTGGGGCTGGTCTGTAAGCAGACTGTGTGCAGCAAGCCAGGGTGTAAATCTACAGTGCACCAGCCTGCTGTGCACTAAGTGTCCATGTGGACCCTACTACTGTACACTAGGAGTTTCTAGTGCACGTTGACCTACTGCTGTTTAACAGTGTAATAGGTCAAAGTGAAAAAGGGAAATTCTAGTGCGCAATAGCAGGGTCCACATAGTCACTTTATGTGCAGCAGGCTGAGGTGCTCTAGATACATACTGCAACTTACCATGCACTAAGTCTCCATACAGACAAGCCCCAAGACAAGGGACCCTGTTCTATGCTGAACTCTCACTTACTCGGCGGTAAGAGCATTGGCCTGCTAAGCCCAGGGTTGTGAGTTCAATCCTTGAGGGGGACACTTAGGGATCTGGGGCAAAATCAGTACTTGGTCCTGCTAGTGAAGGCAGGGGGCTGGACTCGATGACCTTTCAAGGTTCCTTCCAGTTCTAGGAGATGGGATATCTCCATTAATTTTTTTTTAAGATGAAGGTAAAATTTGTTCACGTTTTGTGAAGAGCTTTGGGTGAAATACTAGAGAAATGCTATGTACTGATAAAAAGGGAAAACATGCCTACTGACATCTCAAGAGATCTGTGGTCTGTTCCAATCACAACAGTGATAGTTCCCAACAGCAGCAACTGAATCCTTTACTTTGCATTTTTTCACACTCTGAGCAGTTGTTTTACTATTCATACTGTTCAGTGAAGTACAGACTGTAATGTACTGTATAATTTGAAAAACTGCTTGCCAACACACACACACACACACACACACACACACAGAAAATCATACAAGCATTGTGCATCATAAAATGAATATTGATGGCAAATACCTCACTGCCATCTTACATGTACTGTAGAAGGAACAATAGATTGAAGAAATTATGGATGCCAGATACAGTACATCAGGTCAGGCAAGTTTTGTTTTGTTACTTGAAGGGACTTAACACAAAACATTCCTGAAGTTATTTAGGTGCTGCTGTATTAATTAAGATGGAATACATGTGGGCTAAAGGGTGTTATCATAAGGCAATCACAGGCCAACATTAAACAAGGTTCAAGGTTTCGTTTACAGAGACCTCAGCCTGCTTAGTAGGCAAACAATTAAAATCCTTTTATTAAAGATACAGAAAAGGAAAAAGTTGAAGCATTTGAAAAGTACTAAGTAAGGCTTTCATTTTAACAACATCCCTTGTTCCCTTTTCCTTCTAAAATCTCTCTCCAGCTAAAGGAAAACACACTTGTTTGACAGTCTGTTAGTTGGTATTAAAGATGGAATAACTGTCCTTTGGAGGAAAAGAGAAGTTAGTTGAGATGGACTGGAGCTGTTGTTCTTAAGGTCGATTCCAGGAGGGGAAAGAAAAGAGAAAATGCAGCTTCTATCTCTGGTGAGGACTCTCACTTGCAGCCTCAAAGCTGGACGTTGTAGTTATGTTCCTAAAAAATGCGACTTTAAGCGAAATGATATTAAGCGAATCCAATTTCCCCATAAGAATTAATGTAAATAGGTGGGGTTAGGTTCCAGGACAA
>NW_020664859.1:2256787-2278583 GCF_002925995.2 Terrapene triunguis | reverse complement strand
ACACACACACACACACACACACACACACACACACACACACACACAAAGTTTTAAACAAATAATTTAATACTGGTACACAGCAATGATTGTGAAGCTTGGTTGAGGTGGTGAAGTCAGAGGGTGGGATATTTCCCAGGAAATGCCTTACTGCTAAATGATGAACAAGCAATCAGCTGAGCCCTCAAGGGTCAACTGGTTGTTAATGTAGCCTCACAATCTACAAGGCAGCACGAATGGAGGGAGGGGAGACAGCATGACAGACAGAGACACACACCGTGTGTGTGTGTGTGTGAGATGTGCATTGCCCCTTTAAGAACGCGGACCCCACTCAAAGTACACTGCTTTTTTAAGTAGATCAGCAACTTGAGACAGAAGCTGCTGCCAGGAAGCTCCCTCCGTCCTGAGCCCTGTTGTGTCTGTCCCTCCCGCTCTATGAAGATGAGGTAAGTGGGGTGCAGGAGCAGGGGGGGAGGGGGACAACCTGACATTAGCTCCCCTCGTCCCCTCCCCACCTGCACAGCAAGCAGGAGGCTCGGGGGAGCAGCTCCAAGGCAGAGGGCAGGAGTAGCACATGGCAGTGGGGGAGGATGGCGAAGGACAGCTGAACTACTGGCAATTGATAGCTTGCTGGTTGGCTGCCGCAAAGAGAACTTAGAGGAACGGGGAGCTGATAGGGGGGCTGCCAGTCCACCCTGGTTCCAAGCCCCCACCAGCTAGCTCCAACGGGCTGCTCTTCCTGCAAGCAGTGTACAAAGCCGGTGGCTGCCAAAGGATGTTATAAGGGAGCATTGCACAACTTTAAACGAGCGTGTTCTCTAATAGATCAGCAACATAAACAACATTAACTGGGACGACTTTAAGTGAGGAGTTACTATTCAGGTCAATCACATGGTCTGATGAGCTACTCAAAGACTTGATAAACTTGTACCAGCATTGGGCTGTTTAGAGCACTGCCTTTCATTCCCTCTCTGGTCACAAGCTAACAGCAGTGTCACAAAATATTCAGTCTTAACTGGCTAAACCAGACTCATTAGACAGAAGAAAAAAGTTGAGGGATAGGAAAGACAAGAAATAAGGGGGGGAGGGAGGGGGAGAAGGTGGTGGGCCGGGGAGGAAGTCTCTCACATCCCAGGGGTTTTTTGGATTCCAGCCCGTGGAGGTTGCAATGCCATCTGGCTCCCTCTCTCTTTTGGCCCAGTCTAGTCAGGACAACTTTCAGGATCAGTTGGCAGCCATGAGGATGAAGCTTGCTGCAATAGCCAATTTTTCTCCCCAAAGTCTCTTTATGGAACCAGAAAGGGAGTGATGGGCGGAATAGCCCATCCTTTTATTTTATCCACCAATTGGGCCTAGTTTCCAATACACCAATTTCAGTTCACTAATTTATGGTTCCACACTTTTCTTGTCTACCTACCTAGCATGATCTTAACACAGTAGAACTTTTTGTTTGGACTAATTCAGACAGTTGCAGTGGCACAGGAGCCAGCAAACAGAGCTGTAAACAGGGGAGTTTGAGAGGGAGTTTGCAACAGGAGTTTTTTGGGGGGGGGAGAGACTAGGAGAACTAAGCAGAGGAACAGATAGGCTAGTGAAGGGAGTGTGTGGTGTTCTGGCAGTGTTGTGGTGCTCGTTGCGGGTTTGTTTTGCTGTGGGTGGTGGTGTTTTGGTTTGGTTTGTGTTTCCTGGACTAACAGGACTTAGGTGGGAAGGCTATGACCGATACAGAGGCAGCAGTGGTAGTGACCCAAGCAGTGGAGGACACAATGAAGATGACTGGATGTGGAAGCTACGGTATGTACACGATCTTGAAGGGGGTACCTGAAAAGACTTTCGTCTGCAAGAACTGCCACCTGATAGAGCTGATGGAAGAAAAGATCCGAGGATTGGAGATGCAGGTGGAAACTCTGGTTGAGTTTAGAAGGGAGTTCAAGCAGATGATGGAGCAAAGACATGAGGAGTCTGAAGGGAAAAGCTCAGACTTGTAGATGGAAGCAGGACCAAAGAACTCTGAGAGGAGACTGCTGGGTGAAGAAAATGGACAGTGGAAGCATGTGACTAAGAGAACCAGGCAGAGGAAAAGTCGGGCCAGTGAAGGAGAAATAGAGCTCAGGAACAGGTTTGCAGAGTTGGAAAATGAAGAAGGGGTACAGCAGGTGGTCACTGAAGGTGAGAGGGCAAGGAAGAAGAGAAGAGCAGCTAGTCCTATAGGAAAAGGGGAAGAGTCAATGGATATAACACCAAATATGAGCTCCAGGAGGATACAGGATGGGTTGCAGAGGATTGCAAGGGAGAACAGGAACCGAGAGGACTTGCAGCCAGAGGGAACAGGGGATAGACCGGAGAATCGCGCCATCACCAGGAAAAGGCAGGTCTACAAAGATTGGGGACTCCTTACTGGGGAAAAATAGACAGGCCTTGTAACCACAGCAGATCCAGAGAACAAAAGGGTGTGCTGTCTGCCGGGTGCTAAGATATAGGATGTTGACCTGAGGCTGAGGAGGATCCTAACGGGAGTGGAAAAGAATCCACTGACAGTCCTTCATGTGGGAACAAATGATACGGCTAGATTCTCACTGGAACATATCAAGGGAGACTATGCCAGGCTGGAGAAGACGTTTACGGAAATCAAGGCTCAGGTGATCTTCAGTGGGATTCTACCTGTTCCTAGAGAAGGGCAACAAAGGTGTGACAAGATTATGATGATCAACAGATGGCTCAGGCAGCGGTGCTATAAGGAGGGCTTTGGAATGTATGGCCACTAGGAGGCATTCATGGACAGAGGATTGTTCTCTCAGGATGGACTTAACCTGAATAGGGAGGGAAATAGACTTCTAGGATGGAGGCTGGCACAACTGATTAAGAGAGCTTTAAACTAGGAATTTGGGGGAGATGGTTGGGAGATGTCCAGGTAATCGCCATGCCGGATTTTAACATTGAGAAGGAAGAAAACAAAGTAAGAAAGGATACAGCCATGGGTAGGAGAATGGACAAAAGGAGGAAGGGTTGTGTAGATACTAGTCTAATAGGTAATACTGGCGGTAGAATGTCCGTGCCTAATCAGGTAAAGAATGTGAGCGAGGCTAAACAGCAAAAATTAAGATGTTTGTACACCAATGCGAGGAACCTAGGTAACAAAATGGAGGAACTAGAGTTACTAGTGCAAGAAGTGAAACCAGATATTGTAGGGATAACAGAAACATGGTGGAATAGTAGTCATGACTAGAGTACAGGTATTGAAGGGTATGTGCTGTTTAGGAAAGACAGAAATAAAGGTAAAGGTGGTGGAGTAGCATTGTATAGCAATGATGCAGTAGACTGTAAAGAAATAAGAAGTGATGGAATGGATAAGACAGAGTCTGTCTGGGCAAAAATGACATTGGGGAAGAAAGCTACTAGAGCCTCCCCTGGGATAGTGCTTGTGGTGTGCTATAGACCACTGGGATCCGATTTGGATATGGATAGAGACCTCTTTAATGTTTTTAATGAAGTAAATACTAATGGGAATTGTGTGATCATGGGAGACTTTAACTTCCCAGATATAGACTGGAGGACAAGTGCTAGTAATAATAATAGGGCTCAGATTTTCCTAGATGCGATAGCTGATGGATTCCTTCACCAAGTAGTTGCTGAACCAACAAGAGGGGATGCCATTTTAGATTTGGTTTTGGTGAGTAGTGAGGACCATTAGAAGAAATGGTTGTAGGGGACAACCTTGGTTCAAGTGATCATGAGCTACTTCAGTTCAAACTGAATGGAAGGATAAACAAAAATAGATCTGTGACTAAGGTTTTTGATTTCAATAGGACTAACTTTAAAAAAAAATTAAGAAAATTAGTTAGGGAAGTGGATTGGACTGAAGAACTTGGGGATCTAAAGGCAGGAGGAGGCCTGGAATTACTTCAAGTCAAAGTTGCAGAAACTATCAGAAGCCTGCATCCCAAGAAAGGGGAAAAATTCATAGGCAGGAGTTGTAGACCAAGCTGGATGAGCAGGCATCTCAGAGAGGTGATTAAGGAAAAGCAGAAAGCCTACAAGGAGTGGAAGATGGGAGGGATCAGCAAGGAAAGCTACCTTATTGAGGTCAGAACATGTAAGATAAAGTGAGAAAGGCTAAAAGCCATGTAGAGTTGGACCTTGCAAAGGAAATTAAAACAAATACACCTCTACCCCGATATAACACGACCCGATATAACGTGAATTCAGATATAACGCGGTAAAGCAGTGCTCCGGGGGCGGGGGGAGGCGGGGCGGGGCTGCGCACTCGGGTGGATCAAAGCAAATTCGATATAACGCGGTTTCACCTATAACACGGTAAGATTTTTTGGCTCCCGAAGACAGCGTTATATCGAGGTAGAGGTGTAGTAAAAGGTTCTATAGCCATATAAATAAGAAGAAAACAAAGAAAGAAAAAGTGGGACTGCTAAACACTGAGGATAGAGTGCAGGTTAAGGATAATCTAGACATGGCCCAATATCTAAACAAATACTTTGCCTCAGTCTTTAATGAGGCTAATGATGAGTTTAGGAATAATGACAGGATGACAAATGGGAATGAGGATATGGAGGTAGATATTACCTCATCCGAGGTAGAAGCCAAACTCGAACAGCTTAATGGCACTAAATCAGGGGGCCCAGATTATCTTCATCCAAGAATATTAAAGGAACTGGCATATGAAATTGCAAGCCCATTAGCAAGAATTTTTAATGAATCTGTAAACTCAGGGGTTGTACCGTATGACTGGAAAATTGCTAACATACACCTCTACCCCGATAAAACGCGACCCGACAGAACACCAATTCGGATATAACGCGGTAAAGCAGCGCTCCGGGGGGGCGGGGCTGCGCGCTCTGGCGGATCAAAACAAGTTCGATATAACGCGGTTTCACCTATAATGCGGTAAGATTTTTTTAGCTCCCGAGGACAGCGTTATATCGGGGTAGAGGTGTAGTTCCTATTTTTAAGAAAGGAAAAAAAAAAAGTTATCCGGGTAACTACAGGCCTGTTACTTTGACATCTGTAGTATGCAAGGTCTTGGAAAAAAATTCTGAAAGAGAAAGTAGTTAAGGACACTGAGGTCAATGGTAATTGGGACAAAATACAACATGTTTTACAAAAGGTAGGCCGTGCCAAACCAACCTGATCTCCTTTGAGAAGGAAGGTAACAGATTTTTTAGACAAAGGAAACACAGTGGACCTAATTTACCTCGATTTCAGTAAGACATTTGATACGGTTCCACATGGGGAATTATTAGTTAAATTGGAAAAGATGGGGAGCAATATGAAAATGGAAAGGTGGATAAGGAACTGGTTAAAGGGGAGTCTACAACGGCTCATACTGAAAGGTAAACTGTCAGGCTGGAGGGAGGTTACTAGTGGAATTCCTCAGGGATCGGTTTTGAGACCAATCTTATTTAATCTATTTATTACTAACCTCGGCACGAAACGTGGGTGTGTGCTAATAAAGTTTGCAGATGACACAAAGCTGGGAGGTATTGCCAATACAGAGAAGGACCGGGATATCATACAGGAAGATCTGGATGACCTTGTAAACTGGAGTAATAGTAATAGGATGAAATTTAATAGTGAAAAGTGCAAGGTCATGCATTTAGGGATTAATAACAAGAATTTTTGTTATAAGCTGGGGACACATCAGTTGGAAGTAACAGAGGAGGAGAAGGACCTCGAAGTATTGATCAAAGGATGACTATGAGTCGCCAATGTGATATGGCCGTGAAAAAAGCTAATGGGTCTTGGGAATGTATCAGGCGAAGTATTTTCAGTAGAGATAAAGAGGTGTTAGTACCATTATACAAGGCACTGGTGAGACCTCATCTGGAATACTGTGTGCAATTCTCGTCTCCCATGTTTAAGAAGGATTAATTCAAATCGGAACAGGTACAGAGAAGGGCTACTAGGGTGACCCGAGGAATGGAAAACCTGTTTTATGAAAGGAGACTCAAAGAGCTTGGCTTGTTTAGCCTAACCAAAAGAAGGCTAAGGGGAGATATGATTGCTCTCTATAAATATATCAGAGGGATAAATACCAGGGAGGGAGAGGAATTACTTAAGGTCAGTACCAATGTGGACACAAGAACAAATGGATATAAACTGGCCATCAGAAAGTTTAGACTGGAAATTAGACGAAGGTTTCTAACCATCAGAGGAGTGAAGTTCTGCAACAGCCTTCCAAGGGGAGCAGTGGGGGCAAAAGACAGATTCAAGATTAAGCTTGATAAGTTTATGGAGGGGATGGTATGATGGGATAGCCTAATTTTGGCAATTAATTGATCTTTGACTATTAGCGGTAAATATGCCCAATGGCCTGTGATGGAATGTTAGATGGGGTGGGATCTGAGTTCTACAGAGAATTCTTTCCTGGGTGTCTGGCTAGTAAGTCTTGCCCACATGCTCTGGGTTTAGCTGATCACCATATTTGGGGTCGGGAAGGAATTTTCCTCCAGGGCAGATTGGCAGAGGCCCTGGAAGCTTTTCGCCTTCCTCTACGTCATGGGGCACGGATCACTTGCTGGAGAATTCTCTGCACCTTGAAGTCTTTAAGCCATGATTTGAGCACTTCAATAGTTCAGACATAGGTTTGGGGTTTATTACAGGAGTTGGTGGGTGAGATTCTGTGGCCTGTGCTGTGCAGGAGGTCTGTCTAGACGATCATAATGGTCCCTTCTGACCTTAAAATCTATGAGTCTCCCTTTCGCAACTTTTCCCATCAATATTTGTTCTTGCAGGTTATTGTGACATCTTATGAACTACTTTTTACAATTAAATTCACAGTTAGAATAAATTTGTAGGCCCAACTATCAGTGCTTAACTCCCACTGAAGTCAATAGGCGTTAGACACATTTAAATATCTGGCCCTCAGCATACACATTTTGGTCCCATCAAAAATTGAAGTGATTTAAAACAAAAACATGCACCTTTTAAAAAAAAAAAAAAAAGGCCTGCTGCTCTCTGATGAGGAAATTAGAACCTCATATTTCTGGTGGGCAGGACACTAACTTGATGTGCTGCACACCTTGATGCTCTACATGATTCAACTGATCAGGCAGAATATTGAAATATAACAAGACAGGGTTTTCTGGACCTCAAAGAGCAGAGCTCACTTTAATACCCAGCCTAGTCAGAAGAACAAACATGACCTTCAGCATGCTCAGTGCAAAGGCACATGCATAGTAAAATGTGTGCACCTTTAATAATTCGGCTATTTCAGGCACTTTTAACGCCTCAAAACACCTTATGTTTTTACTAGCAGCTAGCCAACCAATACAGATAAACTAACGGAAACAAAGCTATCCACATTTGCTATCTGGTTCAAGAAGAGGATTTCCCAACAGCAAGCTAAGCAGAATTATAGACGCCTTAAGAGTTTATAATGGAGAACACGACACGAAGTTAGAGGGCTGCAAAGAGCCATTGAAACACAGACCTGGGCCATCTTGAAGCAGCTCATTATATATCAGCTGACAGCAGCAATTATTGGTATTAGGCAGCATGAAGACACTGTTCTCTGGCCTAGGCCTCAATCTGCAGCAAGCAGATTTATGTATTGACAGTTCAGAACCATGCAAAGTTGTCAGGAGAAGGTGTTAAAGTTTTGGCAGTTGGTAACTGAGAAAACAGAAAATGGTCTGGCATTTCAAGATTCAAGCCTTAGCCGGATGTTTCTGGTGAACTACTCAGCAATGAAAGAGTTAACATTGAAATTTAAATTGCCGTCTTAGGCCTGGTCGGGGGGTGGAGGGGGGAAAAAAAAAAATCGAACTAAGTTACGCAACTTCAGCTACATGAATAACATAGCTGAAGTCTACGTACTTAGATCTACTTACCGCCGTGTCTTCACTGCGGTAGGTCGCCTGCTGACGCTCCCCCGTCGACTCCACCTACGCTTCTCGCTCCGGTGGAGTACAGGAGTTGACGGGAGAGCGCTCGGTGGTCGATTTATTGAGTCTTCACTAGACACGATAAATCAACCCCCGCTGGATTGATCGCTCCGGAAGTAAGAGTAGACATGCTCTAAGTTTCATAGTTACCAGGCCGTTGAAACAATTGGGGCAGTTCAGAGTTGTCAGATTGAGTCTGCAGACAGCTTGAAACTATGAGACAACCTTGGATTTTTTAATTTATTTACATTTAGTTAATATTTTTAATGCTCTCTTTAGCACCTTGAGGACTGTAAACTTTAAGTGAGAGCTTATACTCCTGAGCACTATTTTATTGCAAGAGACTGTGGCAAATTCCAAGGTATCTTAAAATACAAAAGGCCCTGTCTACTGCTGTAGGTTATTCATTAAAAGACTACGTTAGTTTGCTGTTAGTCTTGGCCTTAGTTCTCTTTTCTAGCCAGCAACACACATGCCTAGAGGGTTTGCTATTCATGCGTGTAACCCAGCTGTCATGGGTTCACAGGGTCTGATCTATGCCCCAGCCTGTAACCAATCCCTTGGGAGGGACCCCTTTAGTGTGCCAGACTCCAAGGTTCCACACAATTCCAGAGGGGCAAGCCCATGGCCTCCACAGCTCCAAAACTGGGCCTTTGGGTGCTTGCAATCCCTCTTAGGGGCTCCCGGAAGCCAA
This sequence comes from Terrapene triunguis, assembly GCF_002925995.2. Lineage (NCBI taxonomy): Eukaryota > Metazoa > Chordata > Testudines > Emydidae > Terrapene > Terrapene triunguis. Next base: position 2,269,994 of record NW_020664859.1, on the reverse strand, counting down.
GACAGACAACTGTATGAGACATGTTCTGTACCTTTTCTCAGAGCAATGCCTCTCAGTATGTATTTGCAGCAACATCAGGCAGCCTTTTCAAAGCAATGTAATAATTTGTTAGTCACCTGGGATAAGGAATCTGAAAGTCCTTAGGTCTACATAGAGAAGCAAAGGTTAAGACACAGCAAATTCTAAGGCATTCTTGAGCCATGCTGCTGTAGCAAGCATCTTTGCTTCCTTTCTGTCTCTATTCCTTTGTCTTAGCCCCACATGAGAGCCATGTGTCTGTGAGTTTAGCTCTTACCACAGCCACCTAACAGCATTGTCTCCAGCTCAGGGCCTTTGCTCTGCTTCCCTGAGAGCAGAGTAAGATGGTGAATCTCCTTCCTCTGAGGTGTTGGTTGCGAAGCGTGAATGTTCCGGGCACTGGGGTTTCCACTGTATATTCTAGATTTTCCCGTCACATGTGTAGACTTTGTTCAGTTTGTTAACACTTTGTCCCATCCCTTCTCTTCACACTCAGTGCATAGTGCTGCAAAGCCCAGAGGGAAACTGAGGCATGCATAAGAATAATAAAAATTGCTAAAATTCACACATTCATCACACCAGATACTTACTTGCTGCTGCTTGGCCTTTTTTAGGCTGTTTTGGTGCTGTATATTGGAAGAATTCATTTCCATGGACTGATACTGTCTGATCCAATCCAAAGAGAGAGGCCAATCTGGCGCTGCTAAGAGAAAATAAATCATTAATTTTGTTTATGGGACAGTTTTCTTGATTTTTTAAAGAACAGGGAAGTTGCTAACTTTAAATTATAGCAAGATAAAAGTGTCATTTGCTGTTTTAGAGACCCGCAGTTGGATTGAAATAAAATAGCTTAGTACTGACTAACTGATCACTAAATTTGGAAAAAGCTGGAGTTTTAGATGCACAAATCATTTTAACTATTTGTAGTGGGGATTATAGAGAACATCCATTTTGTTATGCTTCCCCAAACCTAATACACACTCAAGATTGATTTCAGAGTGGTAGCCATGTTAGTCTGTATCCGCAAAAAGAACTAGGAGTACTTGTGGCACTTTAGAGACTAACAAATTTATTTGGGCATAAGCTTTCGTGGGCTAAAACCCACTTAATCAGATGTATAGAGTGGAACATACAGTAGGAAGATATATAGATAATTTGTTAGTCTCTAAGGTGCCACAAGTACTCAAGATTGAGAGAACAACAAAACTGAATTGCTCCATATAAGCAAGGATGCACACTGATATACCCCAGGGCCCTCAACTGCAGACATTTATAGACAACGGAGATACAGGAGTTAAGGATGTAAAGCATTTTTTAAACACAAGTTTTTTAAGAAAGCAGAGAAGGGATTAAGAGCATTCCCTCTGAGTGCTATAAACCCAAACAGCAGCAATCTAGATAAAGAGAATCAGAATGAATCATAGAATATTAGGGTTGGAAGAGACCTCAGGAGGTCATCTAGTCCAATCCCCTGCTCAAAGCAGGACCAACACCAATTAAATCATCCCAGCCAGGGCTTTGTCAAGCCGGGCCTCAAAATCCTTTAAGGATGGAGATTCCACCACTTCTCTAGGGAACCCAGTCCAGTGGTTCACCACCCTGCTAGTGAAATAGTTTTTCCTAATATCCAATCTAGACCTCCCCCACTGCAACTTGAGATCATTGCTCCTTGTTCTGTCATCTGCCACCACTGAGAACGGCCTAGCTCCATACTCTTTGGAACCCCCCTTCAGGTAGTTGAAGGCTGCTATCAAATCCCCCCTCACTCTTTTTTTCTGCAGATTAAATAACCCCAGTTCCCTCAGTCTCTCCTCATAAGTCATACGCCCCAGCCCCCTTATTTTCGTTGCCCTCCGCTGGAATCTCTCTAATTTGTTCACATCCCTTCTGTAGTGGGGGGAACAAAACTGGATGCTATACTCCAGATGTGGCCTCACCAGTGCCAATAGAGGGGAATAATCACTTCCCTCAATCTGCTGGCAATGCTCCTACTAATACAGCCCAATATGCCGTTGGCCTTCTTGGCAACAAGGGCACACTGCTGACTCATATCCAGCTTCTCATCCACTGTAATCTCCAGTTTCTTTTCAGCAAAACTGCTGCTTAGCCAGTCGGTCTCCAGCCTGTAGCGGTGCATGGGATTCTTCCTTCCTAAGTGCAGGACTCTGCATCCCATGATTCTATGAGTTCACTGGCTAATGGCTAAAGACTGCTTACTATCGAATGGATATGATTTTATTTTTATGGTTAAGTAAATATTAGTAGGATGTAATGTGAGCAACCCCTATTATTCGTAGTGTTCATCCCTAAAAAAACTGTAAGAGCATACTTATTACTGTATCAAGAATTTAACGCATAGCTGCTTTCAGTCTTTGAAGACAGCCTCATTTTCAGATGTTAATGTACACCTATTTCCAAACAAAACTGGTGTGCAAAAAATACCTCTTTAAAAATTAGATTTAATTAATATTAAAAATCTTGTTTTTTCTTGAGTGCATTACCACCACCACCTTAGGGAACTAAGGGTGGAAGAGTGTGGATCTAATTTACTTTCCATCTTTCATACTACAGGTTTACTTTGAAGTTTCACAATTGAACTACTCTAGTCAGTTTCACTACTACTTCTCTTCCACAATGCTGCTGTGGTCTAGGCTTGCAATGCTTCCCTCCTCCAGCACATTTCATTTAGAGAAGGGGTAGGCAACCTATGGCACGGGTGCCGAAGGCGGCATGCGAGCTGATTTTCAGTGGCACTCACACTGCCTGGGTCCTGGCCACCAATCTGGGAGGCTCTGCATTTTAATTTAATTTTAAATGAAGCTTCTTAAACATTTTAAAAGCCTTATTTACTTTATATACAACAATAGTTTAGTTATACATTATAGACTTATAGAAAGAGATCTTCTAAAAACGTTAAAATGTATTACTGGCACGCGAAACCTTAAATTAGAGTGAATAAATGAAGACTCGCACATCACTTCTGAAAGGTTGCCGACCCCTGATTTAGAGTTTAACATCTGACATCTCAATTGCATGAATGAATGCCCTACATACTTTAAGTCTGTTTCCTGCTCCTTGGAAAAAAAAAAAAAAAAAAAAAATCTATCAAAGCAAGGAAACTTCATGATTTAATGTATTTTAATGTGTACTTTGGTATTGTGATGCACAGTTTAAGAAACATAGGAACAAAGGGTGTTTAGGAGCACAGTCCAGCAAACTATAAAATGTACAGCCTTGATAACTTTTTACATCAGAGAAAAGGCAAAAAGATATTTTTTCCTGCCCAAGTAACATCCAGCAATAAGATTAGAATTTTAATGAATTCTTCGACACCACTCCTGCCCTAAAAGTTCAATTCTTTTCTTTTTATTTTTAATCACATTCATATTCTTTGATTCTAAGGGCAGAAGGAACCATTGTGATAATCTAATCTGACCTGCATAGCATAGACCAGAGAAGTTCCCCCAAAATAATTTTGAACCAGAGCAAATCTTCTAGAAAAGCACCCAATCTTGATTTAAAAACTGCCACCTTATTTCCTGTTTGAATTTGTCTAGTTTCTACTTCCAGCCACTGGATCTTTATAACGTTGTCTGCTGTATTAAAGAGCTCATTATCAAATATTTGTTCCCCACAGAGAGACTTATAGACTGCAACCAACCTTTTATTATTAAGCTGAACAGATTGAGAACTTGAGTCTATTACTAAGGTCAAGAAGATTTGGCTTACACTGTAACTTTATTTCATACTGCATTTTAGAGAGAAAACATTGCTAGACTTCCTTCATTTTAGTGAATTTCCATATTAAATGGATAATAGAAAAAAAGAGCTATTAGTTCATTATGAGATCAGAAACTCAAAAGGTTTGTTCTGAATTGCAACTGAAAGTGTGGTATTATGGCTGAGGTTCAGTTTTAAGTACAGATTGTGAGGTTTCAGCTACCACCAAGGCCTTGGCTACACTTGCAGCTGTACAGCGCTGTGAGGTAAACCTGTCTTCGTACAGCTGAGTAGGGAAAGCGCTGCAGTCTGTCCACACTGACAGCTGACAGCGCAGTGGCGTGGCCACACTTGCAACATTTGCAGCTGTGTTGGGAGCAGTGCATTATGGGCAGCTATCCCAGCATTCATGTGGCTGCAACGTGCTTTTCAAAACAGGGATGGTGGTGGAGCGTGACAGGGAGTGTGGGGGGAGAGAGAGTGCTTTTTGGAGCATGTCAGCACTCTATTTTGCAAGTTCCGAACTCCCGGCCCTCTGCTCATTCATTCACTCACTCAACGCAAACAGCAAACGGTTTGCTTTTTCTCTGTGGTACGAGCTTTGAAACCGGCACTTCCGCATTCCTGCAGCCGGTCACAACAATGGAGAGGATTGGCCACTTGACAAGGTGATCATTACAGCACTGCAGGTTGATTCCTGGTACACACTCACAGGAGAGAGTCATAGCCACTCCGCTATATCTCTTATGCTTCTCGGGGAGGTGGAGTACCTGCAGCGATGTACACAGGGAGATACAGCACTGCAAGTGCCCTGCCAGTGTGGACGGGGAGTGAGTTACAGCGCTGGGGGAGGCTTTACAGCGCTGTAACTTGCAAGTGTAGCCAAGGCCCAAGAGAATGTCTATAAAATCAAACTACCTCTGTGAAAACAAACTCACAGATTTCCTGACAAAGATATTCCAGGCTCCATGTTTCCGACAGCATGCTCTGAAAGGTCATTTTCTGTACACTGTTTTTCTAACACTATTACAAATTCTGGGGTGAGCCCAAGCTTTATTGCGGCTCTCTGTGAAATGTAGCACCTCAGCATATTTCCACACAGGAACAGCAGTAGTAGAAACTGATTTTAAACAGCACTTTTTTTTCCACAGCAGTGATTTTCTGAAAGCACATGTGATCTTCTAAGTAGAATATTACAAACATCTGATTGCCATTTGTACTTGAGAAGTTTGTGGGAAGAGGGGATTAGTGTTCAGCCTTTTTTTTTTTTTTTTAAATCTACAAAAACTAAAAATGGAAGAGAAACTTAGATGGGTCACAAGTTAACTTTGTTTGCAAACTCACAATTAACCTCATCACAAGACCATCACACCCGCCTGACTCCACTTCCTTTTGAAAATAAGGAAGCAGCAGCAGGTCTTCTAATATATGGGCTTGTCTACACTTACTGTACACTACAGTGATTGATCCACTGGGAATCGATTTAGTGGGTCTTAGCAACTCCAGCTACATTATTCATGTAGCTGGTGTTGCGTAACTTAGGTCGACTTAACCCCATAGTGTTTTTCTGTGAGAAAACTTTGAGCACCACAGATCCAGCTCTGCATGTAAGGGTGGCTACAGGACACAGGGAGAAGATAGATACCCTAAATAAAAGTACAGGAGTACTTGTGGCACCTTAGAGACTAACAAATTTATTAGAGCATAAGCTTTCGTGGGCTACAGCAGCCCACGAAAGCTTATGCTCTAATAAATTTGTTAGTCTCTAAGGTGCCACAAGTACTCCTGTTCTTTTTGTGGATACAGACTAACACGGCTGCTACTCTGAAACCTAAATAAAAGTGAATTATAAAATAAACTCAAATGACCTTTAGAATAAAGAGACATTTGTGAGTAGATACACTTTGGAAAATAAGGGCATCAACCATACTGGATTTGCTTTAGAGGGATCTAGTACTACTCCTTTTTCCTTTGGGAGCCAGTGAGCAGCACTGGAACTGCCAAGCCAAAGACCAGATGTCATGATAGATGGAACTTTCCTTTCTCAATCTAGCATGTATCTATCGTACCTGTGTGACCCCCATCTCTGTAGTAACTGAGCACCTCAGTCTTTCAGTGCATTATCCTTACATGCAACCACACCTGTGAGATAGGAGAGAGAGTGCTATTATCCCCATTGGACAGATTAGAAATGGAGGCACAGAGAAACTGAGGGTATGACTACACCGTAGTTGGGAGCATGCCTCCAGACCAGGTAGACAGACTTGCGCTAGCTCCTCTCGAGCTAGTGTGCTAAAAATAGTGCAGTGGATATTACGGCCTGGGCAATGGCTCAGGCTAGCCACCTAACTCCAAGTGCACACACCCCACCTCACCAACTGAGCTCAGGTAGCTATCCCAAGCCGCCACCTAGGCTCCACCGCCACACTGCTGTTTTTAGTGAGCTAGCTGGAGCAGAGCTAGTGGAAGTCTGACTACCTGGGTTGGGGGCACACACACAGGCATTCTTAGATCTCCCAAGTCACAGGCCCTTGGACCTCATACAACAAGGGGGTCCTCTAAGAATTTTCTCCTCAGGGGGAAGACAAATTGTTTTCCATTGGGAGCCAGTGACCAGCACTGGCACTGCCAAACCAACTACCTTATCTCTCTACCTTTCAGTTGACAATTATTCTGGATCATTGCCCATCTCTAACACAAAGGGTCACTGTAGGTACCAACAAGATTTCCCTAGTATGGGATTTAAAATGAGGAGGGTATTTCACAACATTATATTCTCAAATAGTTCTGTCTGCCCTGGAGGAGTACTTAAATGATACTGCTCTGACTGCACCAGAGCTGCCTTCTCCTGGTTAGTGGTTAGACAGAAGTCCTTCTGCTGTATGAGGACTGGCAGCATGAGCTCTTTGCTTCCTTTGTAGCCCAACTTACTGAAAGGCCACATGTAATAATGAGCCAGGTTGAGAACGCAGTTTTTATTTATTAACACACTCTTTCCCTGAAGAGACTTTTCCACTTGCAAAATTTGACCTGTAGTTTCTTATTTCATGACAACCTTGCACCAGCAATTCACAATAGTCTGAACTCAAAGACATAGGGCCCTAAATCTCCCTGCAGAGTTTAAAGAGCAGGGCTTCACTACCACTTTTAGTTAGTTCTGAATGGATATAATGCATATACGGCATGAAGCAATAGTGAAAGTCATGGACTTTTTCAAGTAAAGATCAATGATCCCAGAGCAACTGCTAGAACTATTAAGCTGCATCATATGAAAAAGCCTATATAATCTTAGATTTGTATAGTTTCTAAAAACAGGATCCTGCCACTCATGAATGTTTTTCCTTAGCATATTTTAAGCGATTTCTACACAAAAGCAGCCTTAAAACAGGAGGCTGAAATACATTCCTTTATCACTTAAGAGTCAACATTATGGACTTCTTAGCCATTTAAACAAGAATTCTTCCAAGTCACCCATTAGCTGTAGTTTCACTTCTAAACTACTTTATGAAAGCCAGCATGACCAGTCATTTTCTTCCCCAGAGTCAGGAATGTCGAAAGACAACTGTTCAAAATACTCCTCTGATTACAGTATCTAATGCACCCCTTGGAAACACAGTGGAACAGGACTACAGACTTTACTCTGATGTCAAACATTTACAGTGAAGTTGAATGAAAGTGTCCTACCATTTCAATGCACTGAAGCAGTGTGCATTTTGCAATTCCATTTATAGCAAGCTTACACTTATGGCCTGCCTAGACTAGTCATTTCAAATGGACTGTGGCCATCTCCAGATAAATACTGTATTTGTAATAGACACTGGACTAGAGAGTGAAGCTTTGAGAGAAGTTACTTCATTATAAAAAGGATCTCCCTACAAAGCATGTTGTCAAAGTAACTGGCTGCCAAATTCACTCCTTCCTTTGCCCGAATTTCAGGAATCCACAAATACATTATATGGGTCCTTCTGGCCACCCACCAGGCTTACACCAACAACTAAGATTGGAGAGCAGAAAGGCAAGTCAGCCAAAATGAAGGCAAAGAGCGTTAAGATTCCAGTTTCAAGTTGCTAACGGGCTGTTTTTATAAGCAGTAGCGAAAGGACAATGCTAACGCGGCAGCCCCTCGCGAAGGATTACTAGCGCTGCGGCGATGCTGCGACACTACGGCTGGCGCCAGGACAACCTCGGTACAACTCCGCTGTTAGAGGCCCGACCGACAGCCTCACGCCGGAGCCGACTGTGCCACCGAGCTGTCCCGGAGCGGCCAGCCCCGCCAGCCGGGGGCCTGTCGCCAAGGGCCATGCACGAAGGGAGGAGGAGGAGGAGGAGGCGGCGGCCCGGCCCGGCCCCCGCTGTCAGTCGCTCGTCGGGGGAAAGAGCCAGCCCCACGACCCGGCAGAGCCCGTGTCCGGTCGGCGATTTGGGACAGGAAGCGAAGCAGGGCAACGGGGGTGACTGCAACTACCCCGTGTGGCGAATACCGGGCGCGGGCAGCAGGAGCCCCTAGGCCTGTGGCTCGCGGGTCACCTCAGGCAGGCCCGTCGGGGGCCGAGGCCAGGGAGCCAGCGCGAGCGGGCAGGGAGAGCGGCTGGCGCCCCGCGGGGGGGGGAAGGAGTGGTCAGACCCACCCAGGGGCGCTCACCCGCCTGTAGGGGACAAAAAATCCGCGTCATCCTCCTCCGCGGCCCCGAACATGCTAATTCAGGACGGTCGATCTCGGCGGCCCTGTTGCACTCGGAAGCGGGACAACAGCCAAGACAGCTCCAGCGTGTGTCGCAAAACGGTCGCCCGGCAGCACCTAAGGACTCGTTTGCTTTCCAGCCGGGCCTGGGGGCGGGCCTTTGCCACACTGACCAATAGCGCCCATCCCGTCCCGGGAGCGGATCGCGTTGCCCAATGGAGCGACATCCCGCCTTCCAGGGGCAGGTCCAGGCTCCGAGGCCACGTCCGAGGGGGCGGGGTCTGCAGCCCTTGAGTGGGCCCGGGGCGGCGGATGAGTCTTGTGCCGGTGTCCGGTCCGGAGCGGTGAGTAGCATGGAACCGGCTTGTCCCTGCCATGGGGGCCGGTCCCTGGGAGGGATCGCCCTGCTCGCGCCTCCTAGCCGGGCCGGACCCCAGCCCACGCGCCCTGGGCCCGGCAGCGGAGCCCGGACGCCTGGGTTCCGTTCCCAACGCTGCCACCGGCCCGCCCGGGCCCTTTCTCTCTGCCGCTCCCCCTCGGTGCGGCGGGGACCCGGCCGGCCGGGGGATGCGGCTGAGCCCGTTAGCGGGTGATGGCTCAGATCCTGGGGGGCTGGGGCGGGGACACGTGCCTGCCGGGCGAGGCCTGAGTCACTGACGTCTGTGCAGCGCTGGAGGGAGAGGGTTTAACCCCTCGTTGTCTCCGGGGGGAGCTGAAGCTCGCGGTTGCACGATGCCCCCGGATAGCACGTTTCCGCTGGGAGCCCCGGGCGTTCGCTTCCCCTGGGGGCAGATGTTTAGCACAGCACCTGCTTAGCTTTGCATGTCAGCCCTGGGCAGCAGTTTAGGACAGGAAGTAAAAGTGCAGAGTAACCAAAGAGAATGACACTGTAGAGGGCGTTTGGGAGGCAGATTGTACATACTCAATTGGAGTTTGGCCAGGAACCTAGAGATTGCTCCATATTCTTATGAGAAATGTCACAGGTGATTAAGCCCTGGGTCTTGCATCCCAGCCAAAATGACCCCTTTTATAATCCAGTGCTCACTGGACCTACACGGTCATTGGTCATTATAGACTCAGAGGGAGAGGTACCCCAGTTCAGCCACCAGCACCATTTTCTCCAGCACTGCATGCTTTCATTGAGGATTTTGTATCTGCGTGTTGACTGTCCCAGTCCTCCTTAGCTTATGAATTTTCGCATGATCACAGCACAAGATGTAGCATGGCTATAGGGTTTTTGCATAAAGTGCCTTGTACTTGAATTCTGAGTATACAACACTTAAACTGTTCATAGAATCATAGAATATCAGGGTTGGAAGGGACCTCAGGAGGTCATCTAGTCCAACCCCCTGCTCAAAGCAGGACCAATTCCCAACTAAATCATCCCAGCCAGGGCTTTGTCAAGCCGGGCCTTAAAAACCTCCAAAGAAGGAGACTCCACCACCTCCCTAGGTAACGCATTCCAGTGCTTCACCATCCTCCTAGTGAAAAAGTTTTTCCTAATATCCTAATATTCCTAATATACCTAGACCTCCCCCACTGCAACTTGAGACCATTACTCCTTGTTCTGTCATCTGCCACCACTGAGAACAGCCGAGCTCCATCCTCTTTGGAACCCCCCCTCAGGTAGTTGAAAGCAGCTATCAAATCCCCCCTCATTCTTCTCTTCTGGAGACTAAACAATCCCAGTTCCCTCAGCCTCTACTCATAAGTCATGTGCTCCAGCCCCCTAATCATTTTTGTTGCCCTCCGCTGGACTCTTTCCAATTTTTCCACATCCTTCTTGTAGTGTGGGGCCCAAAACTGGACACAGTATTCCAGATGAGGCCTCACCAATGTCGAATAAAGGGAAATGATCACGTTCCTTGATCTGCTGGCAATGCCCCTACTTATACAGCCCAAAATGCCGTTAGCCTTCTTGGCAACAAGAGCACACTGTTGACTCATATCCAGCTTCTCGTCCACTGTGACCCCTAGGTCCTTTTCTGCAGAACTGCTACCCAGCCATTCGGTCCCTAGTCTGTAGCAGTGCATGGGATTCTTCCGTCCTAAGTGCAGGACTCTGCACTTGTCCTTGTTGAACCTCATCAGGTTTTTTTTAGCCCAATCCTCTAATTTGTCTAGGTCCCTCTGTATCCGATCCCTACCCTCTAGTGTATCTGTTGCTGATTTGAACCTGACTACTGGGAGATGTAATAGTATTTGCATTTCAAGCTTTGCCACTGATACTTGGTTTTAGCATTTCTCAATGCAACCCCTCTGTGAACAAAGCTGTAGGGATGGTGTGTTGAGGGGAGAAAGTCATTAAAATAATTTAAAACAAAATTTTAACTCCGGTCTGGCTTCTATTCTGGGCTGTGTGTTTCATTACCTCCCACTTCCTGCTGAGTTGTCTATCCTTTAACCCTCTATGGAATGATGCCTGATCAGAACCCCAAACTGAAAGAATCTGGTATGATTCTGAGACTTGAGGTGTTCCAGGTTCATATGTGGCTTACACTGTGCACAAATGAATAGGAGTTAGGTAGCAGTGATGCACCAGGTCCTGACCCAGGGGCACATCCCTGAACTCATTAAGTTGTGGTGAGGTGAGTGGGTAGGAGGAGGATGGTGCTGGTTGGTAAGTCTATGGAGTTAGTCTGGTGTGGATGGGAAGGTTAAGCAGATCTGTTCTGTTTACTAACACAAGAGCATTGATTTCGAAGGGGAGAGCTAGAACTGCCCATGAGAAAATCTCCACATACCATTTTTAACATACCCTCACTATTTCCGTGATAGAGGTGCAAGTGCAGCAGGAGGGTCAAGCACCAACAGTGTGTCAAGACTTTACTGTTTACAGGAGCACAATACTGCTTTTGCCAAGCATGGGGCATTACAGCTTTGCTTATGGATCTGAGCAGTGACCATGTAAATCTACAATTTGCTGTGTTGTCGGAGGGATAATAAAAGATGTAGACAGTCCTCCATGCTCCGGACTTGGTTTGGCTTCTGAGAAGTGGCCTGGAGTGCAGGAAGTGTTGTACAATACACAACTCTGTGATGAAGTTTTGCAAAAGTAAATATTTCAAGGAAAATGGAACACAGAATTGCTATTTTTCCCACCCTGTTCATGACCAATACTTGAAAAAGTCTACTGATCCTGAAAAGATTTGTACTGGCCCTGTGTCAAGGTTCCTTCCCCACTCTGAACTCTAGGGTACAGATGTGGGGACCTGCATGAAAATCTCTAAGCTTAACTACCAGCTTAGATCTGTTTTGCTGCCACCACCCAAATTATTTATGAGTTATTGGGGAAACTCTGTCTACCTCCCCCCCGAATATCTCCCTCCCAAGTACTATAACCCTTCCCTGGGTAGCCTTGAGAGACTTCTCCACCAATTTCCTGGTGAACACTGATCCAAACCCTTGGATCTTAAAACAAGGAGAAATTAACCATTCCCCCTCCTTTCCCCCCACCAATTCCTGGTGAGTCCAGATCCAACCCCCTTGGATCTTAAATCAAGGAAAAATCAATCAGGTTCTTAAAAAGAAGGCTTTTAATTAAAGAAAGAAAGGTAAAAATCATCTCTTTCTCTTTAAAATCAGGATGGAAAATAACTTTACAGGGTAATCAGATTCAAAGAGCCCAGAGGAACCCCCTCTAGCCTTAGGTTCAAAGTTACAGCAAACAGAGGTAAACCCTCTAGCAAGAGGAATATTTACAAGTTGAGAAGACAAAGATAAACCTAACACGCCTTGCCTGGCTTGTTACCCGGGGTTCTTTCAACCCAAAGCTCTTGGTAAATTTAACTCTGTGCGAGGAGGTGTCAGGAAATAAATCAGAGGAAACACGGCCGTCCGACCGATAGATGGCTGGCACAAACAGGACAACACGAGTGCTTTCACTTAAAACTAAACTTTACTTAGACTCAAGCACTTACACACGTCCGCAACAAGAGTAGTAAAACACCTCCAACTCTTGATAATTACCAAAGCTGAGTGTGGCTCTCAAGTGGCACAGTGGCAGCCCGTCTTCTGCTGGGGAACACAAGATGCATCCAGAAGGAGAGACCAGTCCCGAAGAGTCCCCCAAAGGAGTCCCCTTATTTATACATTAGTAATAGAATGACATGTCCCTTAAAGAAACCTTGTTAAGTAAGCAGTTTCAAGCAAGAGGTTCCTTCTGATTATTGATTAGCCAGGTGTGGGTTTTTCCAGAGTCTGCAGCTCTGAGACCCCAATAGACATTCCTGCTCTTTTAAAATGCATGTATCAGCAACTTCAACATAATTCTTATCAGGAAGGACGCGGGGTCAAGCTGCCCTTTCTGTGGCACCCCAAAACCCCTGCCCCTCCTGCCTTGGTCAAGCTGAGTTTGTTGAATGGCCAATTTACAGCTTGCTGACTAGGTTGCTTTTTAACAATAAGCCATTGTGGTTTTAGGCACTTTACTGGTTTGCCAAAGTCTCCCCGTACAGGCTGTTACTTACAAGTTTGAAATATGAGAGACTTGTTCAGAAAGATTTGGAGAGCATGGATTGATGTCCGGTCCCTCTTAGTCCCAAGAGCGAACAACCCCCAAAACAAAGAGCACAAACAAAAGCCTTCCCCCCCCCCCACCAAGATTTGAAAGTATCTTGTCCCCTTATTAGGGGGTAGCCGTGTTAGTCTGTATCTACAAAAACAACAAGGAGTCTGGTGGCACCTTAAAGACTAACAGATTTATTTAGTGGGTAAAAACCTCACTTCTTCAGATGCATACAGTGAAAGTTACAGATGCAGGCATTATATACTGACACATGGAGAGCA
>NW_020664859.1:2223294-2246787 GCF_002925995.2 Terrapene triunguis | reverse complement strand
GTAGGCATAGCGGTCGGTGGGTTTTCGGTATAGGGTGGTGTTAATGTGGCCATCGTTTATTTGTACGGTGGTGTCTAGGAAGTGGACCTCCCGTGTAGATTGGTCCAGGCTGAGGTTGATGATGGGGTGGAAGCTGTTGAAATCATGGTGGAATTCTTCCAGGGTCTCTTTCCCATGGGTCCAGATGATGAAGATGTCATCAATATAGCGTAGGTAGAGAAGGGGCATGAGTGGACGAGAGCTGAGGAAGCGTTGTTCCAGGTCAGCCATAAAAATGTTGGCATATTGTGGGGCCATGCGGGTGCCCATAGCAGTGCCACTGGTCTGGAGGTATATATTGTCACCAAATTTGAAATAATTGTGCGTGAGGATAAAGTCACAGAGCTCAGCAATAAGTTGTGCTGTGTCATCATCAGGGATACTGTTCCTGACAGCTTGTATTCCATCTGTATGTGGGATGTTTGTGTAGAGAGCCTCTACATTATCTTCTAGGTGTTTGCAAAATGATAGCTTAACTTCTGTACCTGGAAAGATAATAGAGCAAATAATTAAGCAAACTGGTCTGTAATTCCCCAGGTTTTCCTTATTTCCCTTTTTATAGGTGGGCACTGTATTTGCCCTTTTCCAGTCTTCTGGAATGTCTCCTGTCTTTCATGACTTTCAAAGATAATCGCTAATGGCTCAGATATCTCCTCAGTCACCTCTTTGAGAGTTCTAGGATGCATTTCATCAGGCCCTGGTGATTTGCAGACATCTAACTTGTCTAAGTAATTTTTGACTTGTTCTTTCCCTATTTTAGACTCTGATTCTACCTCATTTTCACTGGTATTTACTATGTTAGACATCCAATTGCCACCAGTCTCCTTGGTGAAAACCGAAACCAAGTCATTAAGCACCTCTACCATTTCCACATTTTCTGTTATTGTCTTTCCTTCCTCATTGAGTAATGGGCCTACTCTGCCTTTGGTCTTCCTTTTGTTTCTAACGTATTTGTAGAATGTTTTCTTGTTTCCTTTTATGGCCCTAGCTAGTTTGAACTCATTTTGTGCCTTGGCTTTTCTAATTTTGTCCCTACATACTTGTGTTGTTTGTTTATATTCATCCTTTGTCCCTACATACTTGTTATTTGTTTATATTCATCCTTTTTAATCATCAAACGTGTGGGCCTGAACTGACATTAGATTAGAGTTTCTTTTTTTTTAGTGATCCAGAACTAGAGATGAAGATGATCCAGACAGTAGGCCAGTGTAATTGTAGGTTCCTATGAGAATAGGGGCAGGGAGAAATGCTGAGTGGTAATCTGGTTTCCCTGGAGAATATTGTATTTGAATCTTTTACAGACAAATAAAAGCTGTATCTTCACTGCAAATAAAACACATACCACAACCCCTATCTCGTGAAAAATCCTAGTGGAGACAAGGCAACAGGCAGATTTTATTTTGAAAGTCAACACTGTACCCCCTCAACCAGCTACATTGAGGTAAAAACTAGTCTTGCCTCTGCTAAGATTCTATATAGAGTTAGTAAAAACACACCTCTTTTGCAGTGAAGCCTCTTAAGCTAAGTTCCATTGACTTTCAGTGAAACTGAGACCATGTCTACACCAGAAGCGTGCTTCTGGTATCCCTGTACTGGTGTACTATACTGGCAAAGTGCTGCTAGCATAGGCACCGACTCTGGGTGCTCCGGGGTGGGAGCACCCATAGGGAAAAATTGGTGGGTGCTGGCAGTTCCCCGCTTCGCCCCCCACCGTCCCAGCTCACCTCTGCTCCGCCTCCTCCCCTGAGCGCGCCGCCACCTCCTGCTTCTACCCCCCTCCCTCCCAAGCTTGCCTGGGAGGGAGGGGGGAAGAGGGGGAACGCGGCACACTCGGGGGAGGAGGCAGGGCCAGGGTGGGGATTTGGGAAGGGGTCTAATGGGGCAGGGAGGAGCAGAGTTTGGGCAGGGACTTTGGGGCGGAGTCAAGTTGGGGTGGGGGGGGTGTGGGCACCCACCGGTGCTGACAAAAGTCAGTGCCGGTGGCTGCTAGTGTGAATGCAGCTTATACTGGCAAAATTGTGCTTTTGCCAGTATAGTTTATTCCAATGGCTCACCCCCTCACCCCACTCTCCCTTCCAAGCAAAATAAGCTATATCAACAAAGACACAGTTTTGCCAGTATGTGGGTCTACACTAGGGGAACAGCGCTGTCAATCAGAAATCACACCTCTTCACAAGCCTAACTCCTTAGGCTCCGACTTAATCACTTTTGAAAATAGGATTTAGGCTCCTAAGTCACTTAGATGCTTTTGGAAATCTTACCCTCTCTATCCAATTTCATTTGTACAGGAAATCCTCACTTAACATTGTAGTTATGTTCCTGAAAAATGCTACTTTAAGCAAAACGATGTTAAGCGAATCCAATTTCCCCATAAGAATTAATGTAAATGAGGGGGTTAGGTTCCAGGGAAATTTTTTTCACCAGACAAAATACTAGATAGATATATATACACACACGCATACACACAGTATAAGTTTTAAACAAACAATTTAATACTGGTACACAGTGATGATGATTGTAAAGCTTGGTTGAGGTGGAGGAGTCAGAGGGTGGGATATTTCCCAGGGAATGCCTTACTGCTAAATGATGAACTAGCAATTGGCTGAGCCCTCAAGGGTTAACTCTCACACTCTACAAGGCAGCAGGAAAGGAGGGAGGGCAGATGTGCATTTCCCCTTTAAGTACACTGCCTTGTTAATTAGATCAGCAAGCTGAGCTGCAGCTGCTGCCTGGAAGCTCCCTCCCTCCTGTGTCCCTGCTCTATGGAAGATGGGGTAAGCGGGGTGCAGGAGAGAGGGGGACACCCTGACATTAGCCCCCCTCTTCTTCTCTCTCTCTCTCCCCCCCCCCAACCAAGCAGGAGTCTCTGGGAGCAGCTCCAAGGCAGAGGGCAGGAGCAGCACATGGCAGTGGGGGAGGGACAGCTGAACTGCCGGCAATTGATAGCCTGCTGGGCAGCTGCTGCACAGGGAATTTAGGGGAGCGGGGAGCTGATGGGGGGAGGGGGGGCTGCAGGTCCACCCTGGTTCCAACCACCCACCAGCTAGCTGCAACGGGCTGCTCTTCCTGCAAGCAGTGGACAAAGCAGGCAGCTGCCAAAACATTAGAAGGGAGCATTGCACAACTTTAAACGAGCATGTTCCCCAGTAGATCAGCAACGTAACAATGGCTGAAACAACGTTAACCGGGACGACTTTAAGTGAGGAGTTCCTGTATATGAGAAATTTACGAAGCAATGTAGGGAGATAAAGCACAGCATCTTTAGTACTACTAATAAAGCATGTCCTCCTAGGACACCTTTCATTTGAGGATTAAAACACTTCATAAACTTTGAAAGTCAGCACACTCAAGTATTAGCCTATCTGTAAAAAGGAGATAAGTGACACATTCAGGTTCGTGCTGCAGTCCCATGGTATAACCATGCTTTCTCTAACATGAATAATCCCCAAACAGTGAACTTTATGGGAGCACTATAACTTGGCGGCTTGAGATGGATTAAAGTCTATTCAGAAGCTTTCATTACATTCACTTTGAAACAATTTGATTTTAATTTACTTCGGGCCCAGAGGCAACTGAGCAAGCCATTATAATTATTTTTTCATTCAAAATTATGTATGTATCTTTAAAACCACATTAGCATGCCTGTAATCCTGTTTGTGGTGAATTATCTTCTGAAACTCTGAGGTTTAAATTGCGTAGACTGTTGGTCCTTCATCAGTTAAGACTGAGCCGATCACAATACATCTTCCAATCTTCTCTCGTTCTGGCCATCCTTTGCCATGTTTGTCATGGCCGTTTCAGTTCTCGCGGATACCACTCGGATATAGTTGCAGTCCATCTGTTGTCACTGAGTCGGGCCACATGTCCCGCTCACCGCATTTTGCTGAGGTTTAAATTAGACTTTAAAAATTAATTTAATAGAAAAATACTAAGGGGACACTGGAGTTGATGTGCCAACTCTACCTCTAAATGTTCACTGCCTCCATATCTGCGTATTTCACATAGCTGGCTGTTACCACCTTTCTGCACAAACATAAGATAAAATGATACTTCATGTGATGAACACACAGATGTTTGGAACAAGCCCCAACAAATAGTACTCCTGGGGGAATTCTGTGCCAAAAAATTAAGAATTCTGTGTACAATATTTTAAAAATTCTGCATATTTTATTAATCAAAATACCACAATATAAGCATGCTAGTTTGTTATTTTGGAAATTTATTTCAAAATACCTGTCAGCAAGAATGTCTAACAATACAGACAACAAAAAAGATTCAGGAAATGTTTATTGACAAATAGGTTCCTTCCTAGGTATATTAACACAGAACTTGGAGTTTAAACTACAACACAGAAATGTATTTTCTACCCCTTGTGACAAAGTTCCTCCTCTATCTTGGTGGGTCCTGCGCTTATTGGCAGATTTTCTTGCCTCAAAGATTCACCATGTGGGTTGGGGAACAGCCCAGAGACCTTCCCCTCTGGGAGAACCCACAGTCCAGGTCAATTGGGAGGTTTGGGGGGAACCCGGGCCCGCCCTCTACTCCGGGTTCCAGCCCAGTGCCCTGTGGACTGCAGCTGTCTATAGTGCCTCCTGTAACAGCTGCATGACAGCTACAACTCCCTGGGCTACTTCCCCATGGCCTCCTCCAAACACCTTCCTTAGTCTCACCACAGGACCTTCCTCCTGGTGTCTGATAACGCTTGTGCTCCTCAGTCCTCCAGCAGCACACCCTCTCACTCTCCGCTCCTTGCGCCTCTTGCTCCCAGCTGCTCACTTTCCCACCACAAACTGAAGTGAGCTCCTTTTTAAAATCCAGGTGCCCTGATTAGCCTGCCTTAATTGATTCTAGAAGCTTCTTCTTAATTGGCTCCAGGTGTCCTAATTAGCCTGCCTGCCTTAACTGGTTCTAGCAGGTTCCTGATTACTCTAGTGCAGCCCCTGCTCCGGTCACTCAGGGAACAGAAAATTACTCATCCAGTGACCAGTATATTTGCCCTCTACCAGACTCTTGTACCCCACTGGTCTGGGTCTGTCACACCCCTGTAGAAGCCGTGCAAAGACTTGGGGGAGTCAGGGCTAATGGAGGAGCTGAGGGAGAGGGAAGTAATTGCTGGGGAAAAACCTGGAAGTTAAACTGGAGGGTTGTTGGGTGTGGGTGGGAGAAGCATGGAACTTTTTTTGGGGGGAGGAGGGGATTATTTGGAAGCATCCCCCATGCAGACCCTGGCTCACATAGCCTTTCCCATTCAGTCAGGCACATCTGGTCCTGTCCCCATGTGTCCCTGCACTCCCACTCTTCTACTGCCCCTCTGCCCGTTCTCATGTCCCTACACCCCATCCCTATGTGTCCCTGCACCCTCAATCAGCCAGCCCTCCCCATGTGTCCCTGCACCTTCCATCCCCATCTGGCCCTGCATGCCCACTCCCATTCAGTCCCTGTCCCGGTCTGTCCCCCTCCGCTAGCTTTTCTGAACCCCAGTCCGTGACCCTCCCCAGCCACCCCATGTGCTACATGCTGTCCATCTCCTCCCCTCCTCCATATTCCATGCCTCCTCACCTGTACTCATTGGCAGGCTGCTGTGAGGAATGCAGCCTCTTCTCCCTATCTGCTCCCGCCTGGGAGTGGCTGCTCTCTGTTCTGGTGCCATAGCACCCCTGGTGGACGAAATGCATAACTGCAGCACCTCTCTGGCAGAACGTATTTTCTGTGGAGAAAAAAAAATTCTGCAGGGGACAGAGGCGCAGAATCCCCCCAGGAGTAAAATAGGAAGATTAAGGACAATAAAACCACTGACTATTGTAGACTCCTGATTATATTTTAGTCTCCTTTTGGAGTTCAGCTATTTGTGAGGGCCACATGGTTTTGCTGCTTATTGGAAGCTCATGAAATGTAATGTTTCTCCTGTCAGGTTTGTGGCTAGAGCAACTTGTTAAGTGGGCTAGAAAGTAGAAATGTTTCCCCAGGCCAGTGCGCAGACTTACAGTAATAAAAGGTATCTGCAAGACAGTTCTGATTATTGAAAGGAATTCCCTTAGAATCCTTCCTTAGCGCTGACTTAAGCCTGTTCTTACTAGTAGACTCTATGGACACCTGGAAAACTGACATATAGCTTCACAGTTACCAAACAAGTGAAACCGGAACACTTGAGAGGGGAAGAAACTTGTAAACTTGTTCTGTAACATCTATCTAATGCAGATCTCTGTTAAAGATCTTTAACCCCTCTTCTCAGCATCTTCAATTAAGGGTGAAGGGTCCAATTCTGTGAGTGGGTAGATCCCTTCTGCAGTATACCATACCTGTGTCCATGCAGAGGCACCTTCAGGACTGAGGCCAAGAGAACCTCCAGGCCGGTTAGCTTTTCTTCCGAGCAGACCTTCAGCAAAAGAGGAGAAGGAAGACAAGACTTGATATTCTGAAAGTAAAATCAAACAAAATCTTCCCCGTTTCAGGCTTTTCTTATTCTGCATAAAGACGCCACCCCAAAAAGAGAAGTATATCACACCTTTACACCTCCCTGGTCAATTCAAAGCTTGCCAGGAACCTGCTTACAGACCTGGAGTCGAGCTGCCCAGGTGATGCTTCCCAGCAAGCTGCTCCATGTGGATGACTTGATTATCTGCTAGGGAGAAGCTCCCGGAAGCCACCTCAGCTGCTTTTTCAGGGGCTGGTAAGCAGAGCCAGTTTATGCTGCTTCTCTGTGAAAAATCAAACCTACTCCACCATTTCTTGCCTTGATCTCCATTTCTGGGAACTTTCCCAATTTCTCTCCTTTTAATCCACTGATGCTTCATTACCCTCTTGCTTGGCTGAAAGCCAGAATCTGCCTGTGCAGAGGATAATGGAACTAGTTATTCTAAAGGGATAAAGCTCTATTTTGTTTACACTGCAGATTAATTGTAAAAGCCTTTAACTCATTGGTCCTTGGAACCAAGCTGCCCCACTTGGAAGTGAGTGTGGAATTGAGGATATAAGTGCACTTGAGTCAGGGGAAAAAACTCCATAATCTACCACCTTTTCTCTGTGCCTCCCTGTGAGTATCATTTTCGATGTCTTTCTCTGAGATCAGGGATATGGCCATCACTACAGAAACGCTGGAGTCTTTTCTGTGTCCACCTCTTCCATTCATAATTGCTTGGCATCCCTCTGCTGTCACTGGTAGTTGAATAATTTCTCTGTGCCAACTACAGCACTTGCTTATGTGGAAAAATATTAGGAAATAATTTAATGTTTTTGTAGTTTGTTTTCATGCTGTTTTTAGGAGCTGGAAACAAAGGAGACCTCACTGCAGGACTTCTTAACATCTTAAAGGTGTTAGTTGGAGAACTTTAGTCACTGTTATTTATGTGATACCATAGGTGTGCCTGTGCTTCCCATAAAATGCTCTTTTTTGAAATCCTTATCTGCTCATTGTGATAGTCCTCTAATGTTATGGCAACAGAGCATGGGACGTATAGATTAGGGGCCCAATTCCGTAAAGTGCAGAGGGCCTTCCACTCCCATTGAAGTTGGTGGGAGTTGAGGGTACTCAGCACTTCATAGGATTAGGCCAAGGGAGGTTAGGAGTCAAAGAAATAACTTAAAGGTCAGGACTTCCCAGCTGCAGTGTCCTCCTCCGTTCTTTGAAGGGAGATGTCTACCTCCATAACTCAGACAGCTGTCTGTCTGGAGACGGAAAGCTGGGACAGAGCTTGCTCTGAATCATAGTTAAGAGCATTATCCCTTGACATGAAAGGCCTGTTCACACTAAAGTTACAACTGTGACTTTCCTAGTTAGTTATAGGCATGGCCACATCAATCCGTTAAAAGTTGTGTGACTCAATTTGTGTCCACATAGCAGCTTTTCTGTTATTTCAACCCTGCCTGCATCTCACTACCTACCATGTGGTCTGTCTTGTATCAGTGCTGTGACGGGTTGGATCACAGAAACCCCCTTGGGAGCTGCCACCAGATGTGCAAAGACTACCCCTGCTCCTGTTTTCCCTGCCAGCTCAGGACTCCAGCCCTCTGTCTTGCTGAGCGAGACACTCCAGTCTGGCTCCAGACACAGACCCAGGGTTTGAATCACTTGTCCCAAAGCTGCAAGTTTACCTGAAAACCAGCTCACAGGAGTGTGCTTGTCTTTAGCACTCAGATGCCCAACTCCCAATGGGGTCTAAACCCAGATAAATCCGTTTTACCCTGCATAAAGCTTATGCAGGGCAAACTCATAAATTGTTCGCCCTCTATAACACTGATAGAGAGATATGCACAGTTGTTTGCTCCCCCAGGTATTAATACATAATTTAGTAAATTACTAAATAAAAAGTGATTTTATTAAATACAGACAGTAGGATTTAAGTGATTCAAAGTAGTAACAGACAGAACAAAGTAAGTCACCAAGCAAAGTAAAATAAAATGCGCAAATCTGTGTCTAATCAAACTAAATACAGATGATTTCCTCACCAGTTCCAGAGCACTCCCTTTTACAGGCTAATCTCCTTTTAGCCTGGGTCCAGCAATCACTCACACCCCCTGTAGTTACTGTCCTTTGTTTTAGTCTCCTTCAAGTATCCTTGGGGGGGGGGGGGTGGAGAGGTTCCTTCTTTAGCCAGCTGAAGACCAAAATGGAGGGGTCTCCCCCAGGGTTAAATAGACTCTCTCTTGTGGGAGGAGACCCCCCTCCTCCCTCCTATGCAAAGTCCAGCTCCAAGATGGAGTTCTGGAGTCACCTGGGCAAGTCACATGTCCCTGCATGACTCAGTCTTTACAGGTTGAAGCCATTGTCCACATGGTATCTTGCATGTCTCCAGGAAGACTTCTTATGTGGATTGGAGCATTCCAAGATGCATTGTTCCCCAAGAAGAACAGGAGTATAAGCTTTCGTGGGCTACAACCCACGTGTTCCCCAAGTGTTTCCTGATCAGGTACTTAACCTGGCGAATTCCTTCCTAAAGAAGCTGACCAAATGCCTCCCAAAGCTTACTTAGAAACCGAGCGAGTATACAGCCCATATTCTTAACCTCAAGTAGAAAGTGATATATATATATGTACAAATAGGATGAATAGATATAGTAGACCATAACCTTTACGGAGATATGTTACCTGGCACAGGCAGCACCAAACATATTCCAGTTATGTCATACATACATTTATAAGCACCCCCTCCCCATAAAGCCTTATGGGGTACACTGTCACAAGTGCATTCTGGGGAAATCTTGTCAGTTGTCTCCTGATGTCTCAGCTGGGGATTGTGTGTGTGTCCTCTATTAACTGAGCGACCCCAGCTGCACGGTTAGTAGCCACAACTACTAGCAAAGTTTAAATGTTGTGTGGACAGAAACAGTACTTAAAGCCAGCCAGGTGACTAGCTGATTACAAACTCGATTAAAAATTGCAGAGTAGAGAGGACTAAAGAGGAATTGTACTAAGGAAGCTTCACAGTATTGTATAAACCTGACTGCATGTTTGTGTTTGGGATAACTATCTGTCCTTTACTGAAAGATATTAGCAAATGTAGAGGAGACTCAGAGCCAGTGTTCCCATCAGGTAAATAGTCTCACTCCTACTTTGTTGACAGTGAGCAGATGGCTGTTTGTCAGGAGTTCAAGCCAATGTGTAGTGCTCTGTTCTGGTGACAGGGTGAGATGACACTTTTTTTATATTTGGTGAACGCTCCCCTACTGCATATCAGAATAAGGGTGGGAATAGGACAGCGAGCTACTGTACAGTACTTCCAGGGCTGGAGCAGCAAATCAGGGAGTTAATTGCACTTTATTATGCCAGTCTGATTTTCTTATTCTTTAATTCCTACTGAGCTTGCGATTACTGGGTCAGAAAGATTTTATGGTGAGACTTGTGTACTATACCAGTATATTGATCTTCTTAAACCAGTAGTAAATTGTAACTTTTCTTTAGAGTGTGGTCTATGGGTATGTTACCGTTGCAATTAGGTATTCCTGGCTAGCCCATGCTGGCTGATTCAGGGCTCAGTCTAATGGGCTGTTTAATTTAATCCTAGGGTAATTCTGTATCACTGTGCATATGCAGAATTCATGTTCCCTGCAGAATTCCCCCCCCCCCCCCCGAAAATAGATTCTACCAGCAAGATAGATTACACCTTTTGCCCACCAGGGGCTGCTGTGGTACCAGAACAGCCATGGATAGGGAGGGGGCAGTGACTGCATTCTTCACAGCACCCTGCCTGCAGAGCCAGGTGAGGCGGCATGGGATATGGGGGGATAGCGTGGAGCACATGGGGCTGCTGGGGAGTCACACAGACTGGAGTTCAGAAGGGCTAGTGGAGGGTGGGACAGACTGGGGTGGGGGCACAGGAGCTAGTGGGGTGATAGTATTGAGCCAGGGACTGAATGGGAATGGTGGTGCAGGGTCACATAGGGACAGGGGAAGGGGAGTGCAGGGATACACAGGGACAGGGGCAGATGTATCTGACTGAATGGGAGAGGCTATAGATCAGCCAGGGTCTGCATGGGAGATGCTCTCCAACTCCCTAACAATCCCTTCTCTCCCCTCCAAAAAAACCTGTTCCATACTTCTCCCAGCCACACCCGACAATCCTCCAGGTTCACTCTCAGGCTGCTTCCGAGCAATTACTTCGCTCTCCCTCTGCTCCTCCATTACCCCTGACTCCCCCAAGCCTTCTCACAGCTTATGAGGGGGGTGGGAAATACATTTATGTATTGTAGTTTAAATGAATTATTATTCAAAGTTCTGTATTAATATGTGTAGGAAGGAATCTATTTATTAAAAACATTTCTTGGATCTTATTTTTTGTCTGTTTTATTACAGACATACTTGCTGACAGGTATTTTGAAATAAATTACCATAATAATTGAAATTGATGTGATTATATTGTGTTGTTTTGATTAACAAAATATGCAGAATTTTAAAATATCGTGTGCAGAATTTTACATTTTTTGGTGCAGAATTCCCCCAGGAGTGTTACTGTGTAGACATTCGGGCTCAGGCTGCAGCTTGAGCTCTGGGATCCTGCCTCCTCACTGTATCCTAGAGCCTGGGTTCCAGCCTGAGCCAGAATGTTTACATTGCAATCAAACAGCCCCATAGCCCGAGCCCCCAAGTCAGCTGGCACGGGCCAACTGTGGATTTTTAATTACAGTGTAGATATACCCTTACAGTGTAGATATACTCTGAACCAAGGGACTGTTTATGGTGACTTCTGGGTTCTGTACCTATCTTGGCAATATCTCCTAAAAGCTGGATTTTATGCAGGTTTTTGTAGGAATATTCTTAACAAAAATTTGGTAAGAACCTACAACGTGTTTTGTGTTCCTGCAGTGGAGTCTAGAAGACTGTTCTCTCGCAGTGTGAAAAGTCTATTAATATAACTTTGAGTTCCAGATTTAGTTTGCTCTCATTGCAAGAAAAATTAGTGCAGTCTGCAAATGAGGCTAGGATACAGTGAATTCAGATGTGAGAGGAGGAATGCCAGAAATTGGAGGGGATGATTTAGATGCTTTTAAGGTGAGAAGAAGGAATCCAAAGATAGTATAAGGAAAGGTGGGAACAAATGTCTAGACAGTAACATTTAAAATATAAGCATTAGAGAAACTGAGAAATGTTTCTCAAACTTTAAGTTCTTGCAGGGATGTGAAGGGTAACAAGAAAGGATTCTACAGGTGTGTTAGTAACAAGAAGGTCAGGGAAAGTGTGGGACCTTTACTGAATGGGGGAGGCAACCTAGTGACAGATGATGTGGAAAAAGCTGAAGTACTCAGTGCTTTTTTTGCCTTGGTCTTCACAGATTGCTGCACTGGGCAGCACAGAATGGGGAGGAGGTGAGGAGCCCTCAATGGTGAAAGAACAGGTTAAGGACTATTTAGAAAAGCTGGACATGCACAAGTCTATGGGTCCAGATCTAATGCCTCTGAGGGTGCTGAGGGAATTGGTTGATGTGATCGCAGCGCTATTAGCCATTATCTTTGAAAACTTGTGGTGACTGGACGATTGGAAAAAGGCAAATATGGTGCCCATCATTAAAAAAGGGAAGAAGGAGAACCTGGGGAACTACGGACCGGTCAGCCTCACCTCAGTCCCTGGCAAAATCATGGAGCAGGTCCTCAAGGAATCCATTTTGAAGCACTTGGAGGAGAGGAAGGTGATCAGGAACAGTCAGCATGGATTCACCAAGGGCAAGTCATACCTGACCAACCTGCTTGCCTTCTATGATGAGATAACTGGCTCTGTGGATATGGGGAAAGCGGTCGACGTGTTATTCCTTGACTTTAGCAAAGATTTTGTTACGGTCTCCCACAGTATTCTTGCAGCAAGTTAAAGAAGTATGGATTGGATGAATGGACTATAAGGTGGATAGAAAGCTGGCTAGATTGTCAGGCTCAACGGGTAGTGATCAATGTCTCGTTGGCAGCCGGTATCAAACGGAGTGCCCCAGGGGTTGGTCATGGGGCCGGTTTTGTTCAATATCTTATTAATGCACCCTCAGCAACTTCGCAAATTACACTAAACTGGTGGGAGAGGTAGATTCGCAGGAGGGATAGGGATAGGATAGGACCTAGACAAACTGGAGGATTGGGCCAAAAAGAAATCTGATGAGGTTCACCAAGGACAAGCTCAGAGTCGTGCACTTAGGATGGAAGAATCCCATGCACTGCTACAGGCGGGGGACTGACTGGCTAAGCAGCAGTTCTGCAGAAAAGGACCTGGGGATTACATAGGGTTACCATCCGTCCGTATTTCCCCGGACATGTCCGGCTTTTGCGTCTCTAAATAGCCGTCCGGGAGGAATTGGTTACAAGGTTAAAATG
The DNA here is from genome assembly GCF_002925995.2 of Terrapene triunguis. Classification (NCBI taxonomy): domain Eukaryota; kingdom Metazoa; phylum Chordata; order Testudines; family Emydidae; genus Terrapene; species Terrapene triunguis. The sequence goes on along the minus strand of NW_020664859.1, from coordinate 2,233,963 downwards.
TCCGGGGTTTTTTCTCCCTCGCCTCCCTCCCTCCCTTCCATGCAGAGTGCGGCTGCTGATTGGGCGGCTTGGCCGATTGATCCACTCCCATTGGCCTCCAGCAGCCAGAGCCCTCCCCTGCTCCCCCCTCCCTCTGTCTGCAGCCCTGTGTAACACACAAACCGACCCACCGGGCAGAGTATTTTGCAAACACGTGGAGCCAGAATGGTAAGGGGGGGGGGCAGTCAGGGAGCGGGGGAGTGTTGGATGGGTCCCCGGCCTCCACCTGCCACCCCCCCCTCCTCGCGTCCCCCCCCCTTGGGCTCGCCTCGCCTGCCTCTCCCTTGTCTGCTGCCCCCGGGTCCTAGTGTCCCCCATCTACTAATGGGAAGACAGGCTGCCCTTACCCTGCCCTTCCACCCTAGCCCTGAGCCTCTCCAACATCCCAAACCCCTCAGCCCCAGCCCTCATCCCCCCACACCCTAATCCTCTGCTCCATCCCTGAGCCCCCTCCTGCATCATGGACCCCTCATCCTCAGACCCACAGCCCTCACCCCTGTATCCCCTCCTATCCCCAAACTCCCTCCCAAACCCCCTCCCCCCTTCCCACACACCCCCTCCTGCCCTCAAACTCCCTCCCAAAGCCTGCACCCCCTCCCTTTGCACCGCCTCCCACCCCCAAACTCCATCCCAGAGCCTGCACCCCTCACCCCCTCCTGCACACCCACCCCCTGCCCCAGCCCGGAGCCTGCACCCAGCACCCAAACTCTATCCCAGAACCTGCACCCTGCACCCCTCCTGCACCCTAATCCCCAGCCCAGGACCCGCACCCCAGACCTCCTCCCCCCACCCATCCCCCCTCCCAGAGCCTTAGGCAGGTGGGGGGGGGGTTCTGGGCACCACCAAAATTTCTACAACCCTGCCACCCATGCGAGTGGATAAGGGTTGGGGCAGTCAGGGGACAAGAAGCAGGGGGGGTTGGGATTCTGAGGGGGGCAGTCAGGGGGTGGGAAGTGGGAGGGAGTGGATGGGGGCGGGGCTAGGGCGGGGCTTCCCCCCCCCGTGTCCTCTTTTTTGATTGTGGAAATATGGTAACCCTAGATTACAGTGGATGAGAAGCTGGATATGAGTCAGCAGTGTGCCCTTGTTGCCAAGAAGGCTAACGGCCTATTGGGCTGTATTAGTAGGAGCATTGCCAGCAGATCGAGGGAAGTGATTATTCCCCTCTATTTGGCACTGGTGAGGCCACATCTGGAGTATTGCATCCAGTTTTGGGACCCCCCACTACAGAAAGGATGAGGACAAATTGAAGAGACTCCAGCAGAGGGCAGTGAAAATGACTAGGGGGCTGGGGCACATGATTTATTAGGAGAGACTGAGGGAACTGGGCTTGTTTAGTCTGCAGAAGAGACGAGTAAGGGGGAATTTGATAGCAGCCTTCAACTACCTGAAGGGGGGTTCCAAGAGGATGGGGCTAGGCTGTTCTCAGTGGTGGCAGATGACAGAACAAGAAGCAATAGTCTCAAGTTGCAGTGGGGTAGGTCTACGTTGGATATTAGGAAACACTATTTCACTAGGAGGGTGGTGAAGCACTGGAATGGGTTTCCCAGGGAAGTGGTGGAATCTCCATCCTTAGAGGTTTTTAAGGCCCGGCTTGACAGAGCCCTGGCTGAGATGATTTAGTTGGTGTTGGTCCTGCTTTGAGCAGAGGGTTGAACTAGGTGACCTCCTGAGGTCTATTCCAACCCTAATCTTCTATGATTCAGAACTTGGGATCAGAGTTCTGTTTTGTTTCCAAGGAGATGGCATGTTTTATGTGAGGAGACTGCAGCAGAAGCTTAAACTGTTCTGCAGTTATAGCACAGACAATAAAGCATCTCTAGGTGTGTGCTTTAATCATGGTAATTGCATAGTGAGCTTAACGCTTGATCCCTTTTGGAAGGTCAGCTGCTCCATCTGCAGACCTCACCCTTGCCATTGATCAGGGCTGGAACCTCAGTCCCCAGGACAAGAGCATTTATGTTCCAGAGCATAGTACTTCTGGGTTTTCTGCCTCCTGTTTGGCTTTTCCCCTCCAAGTATCCCTTCTTACCTCCCTTGCAGCTGCCAGCCTACACCAGTCTCTGCCTAGGTAGGAAGGTCAGAGAGCAGCGTGCTCTGAAGGGATTTGGAGTGGAGCACCATGTCTCCATAGGGTATCAGTGTGCAGGGAATTGCTCTAAGTGCTCTGTTCTCAAGCTGGCAGAAGCTGCATTGCTGCTTGGACCTTGGCATCTTTACAGAGACCAGCCTAGCTGAGTATCAGAGGGGTAGCTGTGTTAGTCTGTATCCACAAAAACAACGAGGAGTCCGGTGGCACCTTAAAGACTAACAGGTTTATTTGGGCATAAGCTTTCGTGGGTAAAAAACCCACTTCTTCAGATGCATGGAGAAGAATAGCTGAAGAATTTCAAGAAGTTTGCAAATGAAGTCTGTTAACACACTTTTTTCCATACCCAATGAGATTTGACTGACTTTGTGAAACATCCAAAGCAAATATCCTTCAAATTCCCTTTGACATGTTTGTAACGAGTGTTCAGAGCCACCTCTGTTCCACGTTTATGCCACACAAGGGGAAGTGAGGGAGCTATAAAGTCTGTAGCTGCTGTTTGCAAAAGCCATCAGTACTCACAAGTGGGAGAGCCATGAGTGAGTTATGCTGTCATCCTAAACTCATGGCAATAAAAGCATTATAAAAACACGTGATGATATGGGGGTGGCTTACTGTCTCTGTCATGTGTTCAGGTGCCCACAGCACTGATAAGTGAGTTATGCAGAGCTTCCCAAGCTAGTGATACTAAAAGATCTCTCAACCCACCTTCCATCTTGTTTGTGCATCTTATATTTGCTTTGGGGGCAGTTTTTCCCCTTGCAAGTCTAGAGGTTAGTATTGAGTCAGCTTTGTCATTGGCCTAGCTGGAGCTTGTTGATCTTCAAAAGCTTAAAGTGAATTTTTATAATGGTTGGAAATCTACCGTATTCCAGGGCTTGTAATATAGATGGGGTAGGAGAGGATCGTGTATGAGTGTATCATGTGTGTGAAAACTAGATCTGGGCCTCAATGGGAAATCCCACTCCAAAAACTTGTCATCAAGTAGAATCTGGAGCTTTCCTTCCAAGGAGAGGGGGTTGTGGCAGCAGAAGGAGCTGCAGAATGTGAACTCCACAGATGTTGTGGAAAGCAGAATCCAACTGCATGGATCCCCAGCAGTAGCTAGGAATAGTCTTCCCCTCCACTCTGCTTTCTAAGGGTCCCCTCACATCAGCAAGGTTCCCTCTGCAGCTGTGTGCTAGCACTGCTCCCCACAGGTGGGGAGTTCACAGTGCAAGAAGCACCATTATGTCCCACAAGGTTTCCAGTTGGGAACCTGCTGGGAGACCATGCTGCACAAAGGGGCACTTGGGCATGGGAGCATGCTGCATATGTGCTGCCTACTCCCTCTCTTCTGTGCTCCCTGCCTCAGTGCCAACCACGTCTACAAGTGGAGGGGAAAATGGAGTCCCTAGGTTGTGACCATTCCTCTCCGGTCACCCCACAGGTCAGACCCCTGCTTTGCCTCGGCCCCCTATTGTATTTTAAAAGCCTGAACTATAATGTCAGTATAATGAAGATTTAGTTGGGAATTGGTCCTGCTTTGAGCAGGGGGTTGGACTAGATGACCTCCTGATGTCCCTTCCAACCCTGATACTCTATGATTCTATGTCCTCGTTCTGCCAGCTGGGAAGAAAGTATGAACTGTGCTGCTCCTGGAAACATAGTATGCACCTGTAAGAGAGGTGATAGACACCCCATGGGGAAAGGGAAGCCTCACTCCAGTGACCCAGCCCACCTCTTTGCCCATGTACATTCTGCTCTCGTGCGGCCAGCTAGGCTTACAGCAGGCTGCCTCCCTGGAACTGTTTCCGGGCCAGTTATAACTACGTGTCTTACACGTACAAAAGTCTTTGGCTTTGTTAATTGAAAACATCAGTGTTTTGGGGGAGAGATTATTTGACTCAGGATGGAATGGTGCTGAATCCTTCCTGCCTCCAGCCCCTACCATGATCCACGCACCCCCAAAATATGCCAAGAGTGACTCATTCTCTCTGAGGTTACTGGGACTAAATGGACCTGAGTTGGGATAGGTTGGGAGTTTGGCAACAAAAGGACTAGGACAGCAGTAAAAGCGCTGAGAGTAGGAAAAGGTATTAGTTAAATCTGAGCACTAGTTAATAATTAGTCACAGGGTAGAGATAATGGATCTGGGTTCTGTTTGTCAGCATTATGTGAAATTGCCCTTTTAAAAACTTTGATCCATCTAAGGATTGCTGTATTGGGGGAGACGGGTCTCCTGGAGACAGTGGATGGGAAAACTGGCTCTGGGAAAGTAAGTACCCAGCACTGCTTCTCTGGCTGTGACTCTGGCTTCCTTTGGAGGGTGTGTGGGGGTGTTAGGGTGTTTTATGTGCTGGATAATCTTCATTTAGACCATGGAGCAAACTACTCTGTTGGTCCCTGATTGTTCCCTATCCAGTGCTGTGTTTGCCAAGCCCTAAAAGTGACCTGTAAGAATGATCAAGCTGTCTTGTTCACCTAAAATATTCTTTAAAGGCATTAAGAACAGGAGTACTTGTGGCACCTTAGAGACTAACAAATTTATTAGAGCATAAGCTTTCGTGGGCTACAACCCACTTCTTCGGATGCATATAGAGTGAAACATATATTGAGGAGATATATATACACACATACAGAGAGCATGAACAGGTGGGAGTTGTCTTACCAACTCTGAGAGGCCAATTAAGTAAGAGAAAAAAAACTTTGAAGTGATAATCAAGATAGCCAAGTACAGACAGTTTGATAAGAAGCAAGTGTGAGAATACTTACAAGGGGAGATAGATTCAATGTTTGTAATGTCTCAGCCATTCCCAATCCCTATTTAACCCTGAGTTGATTGTGTCTAGTTTGCATATCAATTCCAGCTCAGCAGTCTCTCGTTGGAGTCTGTTTTTGAAGTTTTTCTGTTTTAAGATAGCCACCCGCAGGTCTGTCATAGAATGGCCAGACAGGTTAAAGTGTTCTCCCACTGGTTTTTGAGTATTATGATTCCTGATGTCAGATTTGTGTCCATTAATTCTTTTGCGTAGAGACTGTCCGGTTTGGCCAATGTACATGGCAGAGGGGCATTGCTGGCACATGATGGCATATATCACATTGGTAGATGTGCAGGTGAACGAGCCCCTGATGGTATGGCTGATGTGATTAGGCCCTATGATGGTGTCACTTGAATAGATATGTGGACAGAGTTGTCATCGGGCTTTGTTACAAGGATAGGTTCCTGGGTCAGTGTTTTTGTTCAGTGATGTGTGGTTGCTGGTGAGTATTTGCTTTAGGTTGGGGAGTTGTCTGTAAGCGAGGACAGGTCTGTCTCCCAAGATCTGTGAGAGTAAAGGATCATCTTTGAGGATAGGTTGTAGATCTCTAATGATGCCCTGGAGAGGTTTTAGTTGGGGGCTGAAGGTGACAGCTAGTGGTGTTCTGTTATTTTCTTTGTTGGCCCTGTCTTGTAGGAGGTGACTTCTGGGTACTTGTCTGGCTCTGTCAATCTGTTTTTTCACTTCAGCAGGTGGGTATTGTAGTTTTAAGAATGCTTGATAGAGATCTTGTAGGTGCTTGTCTCTATCTGAGGGATTGGAGCAAATGCGGTTATATCTTAGAGCTTGGCTGTAGACAATGGATCGTGTGGTGTGTCCTGGATGGAAGCTGGAGGCATGTAGGTAAGTGTAGCGGTCAGTAGGTTTCCGGTACAGGGTGGTATTTATGTGACCATCGCTTATTAGCACAGTAGTGTCCAGGAAATGGACCACTTGTGTGGATTGATCTAGGCTGAGGTTGATGGTAGGATGGAAATTATTGAAATCATGGTGGAATTCCTCAAGGGTTTCTTTTCCATGGGTCCAGATGATGAAGATGTCATCAATGTAGCGCAAGTAGAGTAGGGGCGTTAGGGGACGAGAGCTAAGGAAGCGTTGTTCTAAGTCAGCCATAAAAATGTTGGCATACTGTGGGGCCATGCGGGTACCCATAGCAGTGCCGCTGACTTGAAGGTATATATTGTCCCCAAATGTGAAATAGTTGTGGGTGAGGACAAAGTCACAGAGTTCAGCCACCAGGTTAGCTGTGACATTATCGGGGATATTGTTCCTGATAGCTTGTAGTCCATCTTTGTGTGGAATATTGGTGTAGAGGGCTTCTACGTCCATAGTGGCCAGGATGGTGTTTTCTGGAAGATCACCGATGGATTGTAGTTTCCTCAGGAAGTCAGTAGTATCTCGAAGATAGCTAGGAGTGCTGGTAGCGTAGGGTCTGAGGAGAGAGTCTACATAACCAGACAAGCCTGATGTTAGGGTGCCAATGCCTGAGATGATGGGGCGTCCAGGATTTCCAGGTTTATGGATCTTGGGTAGCAAATAGAATGTCCCTGGTCGGGGTTCTAGGCATGTATCTGTACAGATTTGTTCCTGTGCTTTGTCAGGGAGTTTTTTTAGCAGATGGTGTAGTTTCTTTAGGTAATCCTCAGTGGGATCAGAGGATAACGGCTGGTAGAATGTGGTGTTAGAGAGCTGTCTAGCATTATCACTTCCAGAGGATTTTGTTTGTCATCTTTCTTTTCTCCCTTCCCACCCTCCCAATCCCCACAGAGGAGAAAACTGCTGTCTTGGTGAGTTGATAAAGATGGTAGTTTTTTGAGGGATGGGGTTTTGACTCCATAAAGGCAAAAATATCTTAATGGTTTTGATACTGTCAAATGTGCTGGATGATGGGGAAGTGCTCCCAGAGTGTCATCCTGGCTCTCACCCATTCCTAGATGAATGGATGGAAACAATTTGCTTGTTGTACTTTGTCTTTTTTTTTCTCCATCCGTCTTTTTCCATGACCTTTTCCATGTTATTTAATAAGGACAGATGGGTGAGTCCATTCCTGATTTGGGAGCTTTATAGGTCAGCTGGAGAGCAGGAGAGTGCCTCTGGAGATTGGGGCCTTTGCTAGTCTGGCTTTATTCCTCTCCTGAAACCAGGGTCATGCATTCTGGGTTTAATTAAAAGTAGACTTTGTGGCATGCACTTGGCTGACAGGCGTGCACACACTAGAGTGATTTCTGCAGAGAAGAGACTAAATTCAAACTTCCCAGTGCCACAGCCATTTCTGGCAATGGATGCACCAAGGAACTGCTCCATTTTTCCATGGCTGGAGTGGGACAAGTTTTGGTTTTGCCAGAGATCTGTAGCTAGCTAGTGATCTCAAGTGGAAGGAGAGGGCTGCATTTTTAACTCTCCTGCAAACTAGGAAAACTAAATCTTTTTCTAAAAATCTCCTGTAGGTGGTGATTAGTCATGGGGGGAGGGAGGGGATGTTGTTTAGAAGTTTAAAATGTGACCCAGGTTCTGAACAAAAGTAGCTGTTGTACTAAAGGCATGGAGTGGGTTGAAGATCTCAATCCAGTTCCTTACGACTCTGTGTCCTTGGCATAGAAACTCCAAAGTTCCAATTAATGCCAGATAATCATGGCGTTGTCAATAGAAAGGCCAAGGGTTGAATGGCTCCCACATCTGTAGATTAACCCTGGATGCCCAAACAGTCTCTTCCAAATGACATTTGGGAGTGGGGGGAGAAGAGAGAGTAGTAAAATGAGCTCCTGGGACTATTGTTTAAGGTTGTTAGGCACATGAGCATTTTTTGAAGTCTTTCCCTCAGGAGCCTGTCACTTGGGCGCTTTGAAAATGTTACCCAACAATACTTGATGGCGGCTGCACGACACACACTGGGGATTCTGACAATCAGGGACCAGATATCCCAAGGGGACAACAGTGTGTTTGAACCCCAAAGAATCCAATTGACTATATACAGTGTTATTGTACTATAAAAACATGTCAAGTAAGGACTTTTTTGAAAACTCATAATGTTCTAAACTTAATAATCATTGTGAGATGTACAGATTATTGTTATGGATTACCAGTATGTACTTGTGTATATAGAGAGGGATGTTCATAAAACTTTGGCTCTACCTCACAGCAGGACAGAGCGATCAGACAGGGAGAGGCACCTCCCAAGTAACAATCCATTGCAGAACCCAGAAAGACACAAGGATGGGCCATTAACGTTAATGGAAAGACATTGAGACAACTGGGGATTTCCCCACTCTGAATATCTATAGTTACTGAAGAAACAAACTTCAAACCCTGTTAAAGTGGAAGGGGTTTGAAGTGAAAGAAATCTGGAAACTGAGGGACACTCTTTGGCAGAAAGCCCTGTGAAATGCTAAATTTAGGTTTGGGGGGGGAAGAGGGGTGTGTGTGCTGGGGAACTGTTCAAAAGCAATAGGTAACTTGGATTAGAAAAAGGAATCTTTTAGGGCTGTCGATTAATCGCAGTTAACTCTCATGATTAACTCAAAAAATTAATTGCGATTAATCACAGTTTTAATTGCACCGTTAAACAATAGAATACCAATTGAAATTTATTAAATATTTTGGATGTTTTTCTACATTTTCATATACATTGTATTCTGTGTTGTAATTGAAATCAAAGTGTATATTATTTTTTATTACAAATATTTGCACTATAAAAATGATAAACAAAAGTAATGGTATTTTTCAATTCACCTCATACAAGAACTGTAGTGCAATCTCTTTGTTGTGAAAGTGCAACTTACAAATGTAGATTTTTTTTTTTTGTTACATAACTGCATTCAAAAACAAAACTGTGTAAAACTTCCGAGCATACAAGTCCACTAAGTCCTACTTCTTGTTCAGCCAATTGCTAAGACAAACAAGTTTGTTTACATTTACAGATAAATAATAATAATAATATATGGAGATATACCTATCTCATAGAACTGGAAGGGACCCCAAAAGGTCATTGAGTCCAGCCCCCTGCCTTCACTAGCAGGACCAAGTTCTGATTTTTGCCCCAGATCCCTAAGTGGCCCCCTCAAAGATTGAACTCTCAACCCTGGGTTTAGCAGGCCAATGCTCAAACCACTAGCTATTCCTTCCCCTGGGAGATAATGCTGCCCTCTTCTTATTTACAATGTCACTAGAAAGTGAGACCAGGCATTTGCATTGCACTTTTGTAGCTGACATTGCAAGGTATTTACTTTACGTGCCAGATATGCTAAACAATCGTATTGCCCTTCATGCTTCGGCCACCACTCCAGAGGACATGCTGCCATGCTGATGACGCTTGTTAAAAAAATGTATTAATTAAATTTGTGACTGAACTCTTTGGAGGAGAATTGTATGGTCCCTTGCTCTGTTTTACCCGCATTCTGCCATATATTTCATGTTATAGCAGTCCCGCATGATGACCCAGCACGTGTTCGTTTTAACACTTTCACTGTAGATTTCACAAAACGCAAAAAAGGTATCAATGTGAGATTTCTCACCAACTCAACATTTAAGAATCTGAAGTGTCTTCCAAAATCTGAGAGGGACAAGGTGTGGAGCATGTTTTCAGAAGTCTTAAAAGAGCAAAACTCCGATGCAGAAACTACAGAACCCGAACCACCAAAAAAGAAAATCAGCCTTCTGCTGGTGGGATCTGACTGAGATGATGAAAATGAACATGCATCGGTCTGCACTTCTTTGGATTGTTATTGAGCAGAACCAGTCGTCAGCATGGACGCATGTCCGCTGGAATAGTGGTTGAAGCATGAAGGGACATATGAATCTTTAGTGCGTCTAGCACATAAATATCTTGCGACGCCGGCTATAACAGTGCCATGCGAACACCTGTTCTCACTTTCAGGTGACATTGTAAACAAGAAGCGGGCAGCATTATCTCCTGCATATGTAAACAATTTGTTTGTCTTAGCGATTGGCTGAATAAGAAGTAGGACTGAGTGAACTTGCAGGCTCTAAAATTTTACATTGGTTTATTTTTGAATGCAGTTCTTTTTGTACATAATTCTACATTTGTAAGTTCAACTTTCATGATAAAGAGATTGCCTTACAGTACTTGTATTAGGTAAATTGAAAAATATTATTTCTTTTGTTTTCTTACAGTGCAAATACTTGTAATCAAAAATAAATTTAAAGTGAGCACTGTACACTTTTATTTTGTGTTGTAATTGAAATCAATATATTTGAAAATGTAGAAAACATCCAAAAATATTTAAATGGTATTTTATTATTGTTTAACACCACGATTAAATCGCGATTAATTTTTTTAATCGCATGAATAATTTTTTTAATTGCTTGACAGCCCTAGAATTTATCTAATATAGAAGTGTCAAGCCTGGGGTTGGGTCTTTGTTTATTTTCTGTGTAACTTGTATATGTTTGCCCTCCCTTACTATTTCATCTTTTAATACGTGGTTTTTCTGTTAAATAAACGTCGTCTTTGTTCTTACCCCAAGTGGGTCTCTGGTGTGTAAACTGTGTGGAGTGTGTGCCCCAAAGTGAACTGATAACTGAGGGGGTGGGGTGGAGAGGCTGATTTCACACCTTCCAGGGTGACTAACCTGAGGGGAACAGTCAGAGTTGTCTGGTAATTAAGAATCTGGGTAGGTAGATTTGGGGAGACTTGGGACTGGAAGAGCTGTTGGTTGTAACTCTTCAAGGAGTAACAAGGCTGATGAAAGCTAGTGGGAGACCTTGTGCTTATGGGCATGCT
>NW_020664859.1:2206313-2218294 GCF_002925995.2 Terrapene triunguis | reverse complement strand
GGGGCCAGAGGACAGGCGGATCACCGGCCTGCAGGGGGCGCTCCAGGACGCTGGAAGAGCTAATTCCCGAGATAACCAGCAGGAGGCGCCGCAGGGGTGAGTCCGCTCCTCTACAGTCCTCTGTCTTATTTTATGGTCTCTATGTAAGACTTGCTCATCTGTATAAGAGCTAGGTTATATTGTTATCTTGCTAGGGAGCAAGCTATTTCAGGCCAGCTAGTGTATGCGGTAGGGTGTGATGAGTCACCTTAAGTTTTCTGCAAGTGGAGGAAGTTTTTTTCCTTACTGGTATCTTGAGGATGCATTGGCTGAATTTTAACTTCATTTGGGTGCCACTTAAGATTGTTTCTCAAAGTGTGATGAAAATATTCCCTGATGAAGTATTTATTACGGGGTCACATTTCTGATTTATTTTCAGTTAGTCAAAAATCCTGAAATAATGTAAAATGATTGTAGGCAGGATAAAAATGTTAGTGGAAACTGCCCTGAAGTACATGCAAAGTACAGTATCTCTACAGAGAATCAGGTAAACATTCATTTTCTAAGGAACCTGTTCTCTGAGGGATTGAGGGCACCTAGTGTAACGTGCCGGATAGGGCTTTTAGTGCTGGGTTTGGCTTGAATAGCAATTGAAGAGTATTCCAGGGCCTAAACGAGTAGCAGTGCTGAAAGTGGAACCCTTCCACCTTCCTCCCTTCCCCCCCACACACACTGGTTCCTGTGTAAAAAGCTTAAGCAGGGATTCTCAAACTCTCGCAGTGTGGCTTGCATCTGATAACATTAGAACGGCCATACTGGGTCAGACCAATGGTCCATCTAACCCAGTATCCTGTCTGACAGTAGGTGCTGCCAGAGGCTTCAGAGGGAACAGGGCAATTATTGAGTGATCCATCCCATGTCATCCACTCCCCGGTTCTGGCAGTCAGAGGTTTAGGGACAGCCAGAGCATGGGGTTGCATTCCTGATCATCCTGGCTAATAGCCAGGGATGGACCTATCCTCCATAATGGAATATGTCTTGTGAGCACTCATATTCATAGAATCATAGAAAAAGATTAGGGTTGGAAGAGACCTCAGTAGGTCATCTAGTCCAACCTCCTGCTCAAAGCAGGATCAACACCAACTAAATCATCTCAGCCAGGGCTCTGTCAAGCCGGGCCTTAAAAACCTCTAAGGATGGAGATTCCACCATCTCCCTAGGTAACCCATTCCAGTTCTTCATCACCCTCCTAGTGAAATAGTGTTTCCTAATATCCAATGTAGACCTCCACCACTGCAACTTGAAACCACTGCTCCTTGTTCTGTCATCTGTCACCATTGAGATCAGCCTAGCTCCATCCTCCTTGGAACCCTTTCAGGTAGTTGAAGGCTGCTATCAAATCCCACCTTACTCTTCTCTTTTGCAGACTAAACAATCCCAGTTCCCTCAGCCTCTCCTCATAAGTCATGTGCCCCAGCCCCCTGATCATTTTCATTGCCTTCTGCTGGATTCTCTCCAATTTGCCCACATCCTTTCTGCAGTGAAGGGCCCAAAACTGGATGCAATACTACAAATGTGGCCTCACCAGTGCCAAATAGAGGGGAATAATCACTTCCCTCGATATGCTAGCAATGCAGCCCAATATGTCGTTAGCCTTCTTGGCAACAAGGGCACACTGCTGACTCATATCCAGCTTCTCATCCACTGTAATCCCCAGGTCCTTTTCTGCAGAACTGCTGCTTAGCCAGTCAGTCCCCCGCCTGTAGCGGTGCATGGGATTCTTACATCCTAAGTGCAGGACTCTGAACTTGTCCTTGCTGAACCTCATCAGATTTCTTTTGGCCCAATCCTCCAATTTGTCTAGGTCATTCTGGACCCTATCCCTACCCTCCAGCATATCTACCTCTCTCCCACGCTTAGTGTAATCTGCAAAAAACTTGCTGAGGGTGCAATCGATCCCATCATCCAGATCATTAATTAAAATGTTGATCAAAACCAGCCCCAAGACCAACCCCTGGGTCACTCCGTTGGATACTGGCTGCCAACTAGACATCGAGCCATTGATCACTACCCGTTGAGCCCGACAATCTAGCCAGCTTTCTATCCACCTTACAGTCCATTCATCTAATCCATACTTTTTTAATTTGTTGCCAAGAATACTGTGGGAGATAGATCTTAACTTTAGTAAAGCTTTTGATACTATCATGTCCACTGCTTTCCCCATATCCACAGACACAGTTATCTCTTCATAGAAGGCAATCGGGTTGGTCAGGCACGACCTGCCCTTGGTGAATCCATGTTGACTGTTCATGATCACCTTCCTCTCCGCCGAGTGCTTCAAAATGGTTTCCTTGAGGACCTGCTTCATGATTTTTCCAGGAACTGAGGTGAGGCTGACCAGTCTGTAGTTCACTGGGTTCTCCTTCCCTTTTTTAAAGAAGGGCACTATATTTGCCTTTTTCCAATCGTCTGGGACGTCCCCTGATCGCCACAAGTTTTCAAAGATAATGGCCAATGGCTCTGTAATCACATCAGCCAATTCCCTCAGCACTCTCGGATGCATTAGATCTAGACCCATGGACTTGTGCATGTCCAGCTCACCTCCTCCCCATACTGTATTGCCCAGATCAGCAGTGTGGGAGCTGACCCTGTCTGTGAAGACCGAGGCAAAAAAAGCATTGAGTACTTCAGCTTTTTCCACATCATCTGTCACTAGGTTGCCTCCCTCATTCATTAAGGGTCCCACACTTTCCCTGACCTTTTTCTTGTTGCTAACATATCTGTAGAAACCCTTCTTGTTACCCTTCACATCCCTTGCTAGCTGCAACTCCAGTTGTGTTTTGGCCTTCCTGATTACACCCCTGCATGCTCAAGCAATATTTTTATACTCCTCCCTAGTCATCTGTCCAAGTTTCCACTTCTTGTAAGCTTCCTTTTTTGTGTTTAAGATCACCGAAGATTTCACTGTTAAGCCAAGCTTGTTGCCTGCCATATTTGCTATTCTTTCTGTACATCGGGATGGTTTGTTTCTGCGTCCTCAATAAGGTTTATTTAAAATACAGCCAGCTTTCCTGGACTCCTTTCCCCACCTCATATTAGCCTCCCAGGGGATCCTGCCCATCAGTTCCCTAAGGGAGACTTTTCTGAAGTCCACGTCTGTATTTTGTTACTCTCATTTCTTTCTTTTTGTGAGGATCCTGAACTCAACCATCTCATGGTCACATTCTCACTCTGAATTACACAACACCTCTGTGGCAACTGCAGAAGTTGTGGCTGTGGTTGAGTAATGTTAGGAAAGTGCTGTTACTGAATGCGGTTTGTCTATTTTGGGAAGAGTTAATTACATGAGGAAGAGGAGATTGTTGCCTCTTCCATTCCTGGCTGTTCTGTCCTTCTCCACTGGTGACAGGAGGGGAACCAGTAATGTTTGAGTGGCCAACTCTCCCCACTTGACCAGTGAGTGCTCTGTGGCTCTGAACTGAATTATGTGCAGAGAATCCCTCTGACTAGAAGCTTTGGGCACTCTTGCCCAATAACAAAACTAGCTTTAATGAGCTTGGACCCAAGACCAAGCCGGTAGAGTGGGAGTGAAAGTCCAAAGGATGATCTGCAGTCCAAGAACCATTGCTGCCGTGGGTTGCTCATGTGCATGTTGAGTCGTGTTCCAGGAAGTATGAGCATTGTTAGGGCCAAAGTGGCTTTCCATTAATCTGACCTGACTTCCAGGCCGCTCTGTTAGAGGCTTCTGCTGACATAGCTGTCTCCTGTCTTGTCTGAAGAGGGGTGAGCCCTGACCCACAGAAGCCCCTAGTGTAGACACAGCTGCAGAACTGTACTTTTACTGGTATAGCTTGTTGCACTCATGCACGGTGGTTTTACTGCAGCAGAACAGAGTGCTGCTTTGCTGATATAACAGCTGCCACACTAGAAGTGCTTTGCCTCTGGTATAATAGACTGGTATTCTTATACTGGAGAAATGCTCCTAGTGTAGACTGAGGCTAAGACATCATAGGCCCACTTTTTACCCATGCTAAGCAGGTTGAACTGTAGTGGAGTTGGATCCACTTACAGTGGGTCTGAGTAGCATTGCTCTAGGTAGATGGCTAGCCCAAAATCTTGAAATTGATATTGAACATACATATGGGCTTCTAGTAACTACACTGGCCAGACTCTGCCACGATTTTCTAATGGGTCCTCCTGATGTTAGTGAACGATGAATGTGGACACTCTGTAGACTTCATGGTATAAAGTAGCCTCAGGATTGATGGCACAATCTCTTCCCAAGATCTGTATAACAGAGAACCCATCATGATCTGGAGCTTGTTTGTGGGGGTCAAAGGGACGCAGTCAACTCAAAATCTAGTTGGGGTCCAGAAAGACCTTTCAAATACTATACTTGTGTGACACTGTTGTGACAGGTTGGACCACAGAAACCCCCCTTGGGAGCTGCCACCTAATGTGCCAAGACTCCCTCTGCTCCTGTTTTCCCTGTCTTGCTGAGCCAGACACTCCCGTCTGCTCCAACACAGACCCTGGGTCTGTGTTGACTTGCCCCAAAGCTGCAGGTTTACTTGAAAGCAGCTAACGGAAGTGTTCCTGTCTTTAAGACTCAGATGCCCAACTCCCAATGGGGTCTAAACCCAAATAAATCCGTTTTACCCTGTATAAAGCTTATGCAGGGTAAACTCATAAATTGTTCGCCCTCTACAACACTGATAGAGAGAGATGCACAGTTGTTTGCTCCCCCAGGTATTAATAAATACTCTGAGTTAATAAGTAAAAAGTGATTTTTATTAAATAAAGTAAGTAGGATTTAAGTGGTTCCAAGTAGTAACAGAGAGAACAAAGTAAGTCACCAAGCAAAATAAAATAAAATACACAAATCTATGTCTAATCAAACTGAATACTGAAGCATCTCTGAGGGTGAGATTATCTGTAAGTTTGTTTGTTTGTTTTTTTTCTCTCAGAGTGGACACCTTCCAGGCCTGGGCACAGTTCTTTCCCCTGGTACAGCTCTTGTTCCAGCTCAGGTGCTAGCTAGGGGATTCTTCATGATGGCTCCTCTCTCTTCTTTGTTCTGTTCCACCCCTTTATATATCTTTTGCATAAGGCGGGAAACCCTTTGTCCCTCTGGGTTTCCACACCCCCCCCCCTTCCCCCCACACTGGAAAAGCACCAGGTTAAGATGGATTCCAGTTCAGGTGACATCATCACATATCACTGCAAGACTTCATTACCCACTTGCCAGCACACACGTATACAGGAAGACTCACAGGTGTAAAACAGCCATCTGCAAACAATGGTCCTGGTTAATGGGAGTCATCAAGATTCCAAACCACCATTAATGGCCCACACTTTCCATAATTACAATAGGCACTCAGAGTTATTTTTCATATTCCTAGTTTCAGATATAAGAGTGGTACATTTATACAAATAGGATGATCACACTCAGTAGATTATAAGCTTTGTAATGATACCTTACAAGAGACCTTTTGCATGAAGCATATCCCAGTTACATTATATTCACTAATTATCATATTTTTATAAAACCATATAGACTGCACAACGTCACAACTGTATCCCTAAATTCATCCTTTTTACAAAACTATGATACATTTGTACAAATTATGTCTTGTGAGCTAAATTCCCTCTAAGCTGCATGGCTGCCCAGCAGGCTGTTAAGGATCGTGCAGGCGGGGAGAGGTGCCTCTCCCCCGGCTCCAACCTCGGAGCTGCTGCGGCCGGGGAGAGGTGCCTCTCCCCCGGCTCCAACCTCGGAGCTGCCGCGGCCGGGGAGAAGCGCCTCTCCCCTGCCTCAGCCTTGGAGCTGCTGAGGCAAGAGAGAAGCGCCCCGGCTACTGCAGCGAGAGAGGGCTGGGGGGAATCCTCTCTTCCTTCCACAGCCCCGGGGCAGCCTGCACCCCAAACCCCTTATCCTGGCCCCACCTCAGAGCCTGCACCCCCAGCTGGAGCCCTCACCCACCCCCACACCCCAACCCTCTGCCCCAGCCCTGAGCCCCTTCCCACACCCCAAACCCCTCATCCCTGGCCCCACTCCAGAACTCTCACCCCTCGCCCGCCCCGCATCCCAACCCTCTGTCCTAGCCCTGAGCCCATTCCGACACTCTGAACCCCTCGGCCCCCTCCCTGCCACACATCACCTCCATATTGGTTCACATAACAAAATTCATTTGCACATGGATGTAAAAATTTAGAGGGAACATTGCTTGTGAGGTATCATTTAAAAACTCATAATCTGCTGAATGTTGTTTTCCTGATAAAATATGTGTGGCAAGATTGTATGTAAAGTTATAAGATTCTGCTGGCTAACACTGCGCTGACATGTCCCAAGGCTAGAAAAGAAGGCCCAAACCAGGTCTTCAGAGACAAAAGACACATTGACGTCTCGGCCAGGTATCAGCATAATCAAATAGACTATTGTCAAGACTGTATCCCCACTTTGAACTTTAGGGTACAAGTGTGGGGGCCTGCATGAAGACTTCTAAGCTTAACTACCAGCTTAGATCTGGTCCGCTGCCACCATTCCCACAAGCTAATTCCCTTCCCTGGGAAGCTTTGAGAAACCTTTCACCAATTCCCTGGTGAATACAGATCCAAACCCCTTGGATCTAAAAACAAGGAGAAATTGACCCTCCCCCCCTCCTTCCTTTCACCAACTCCTGGTGAATACAGATCCAAACCCCCTTGGATCTTAAAACAAGGAGAAATCAATCAGGTTCTTAAAAAGAAGGCTTTTAATTAAAGAAAAAGGTAAAAATCATCTCTGTAAAATCAGTATGGAAAATAACTTTACAGGGTAATCAAACTTAAAGAGCTCAGAGGACCCCCCTCTAGTCTCAGGTTCAAAGTACAGCAAAGAAAGATAAACACTCTAGTAAAAGGTACATTTACAAGTTGAGAAAACAAAGTAAAACTAAGACGCCTTGCCTGGCTTTTTACTTACAAGTTTGAAATAGGAGAGACTTGTTTAGAAAGATGGGGAGAACCTGGATTGATGTCTGGTCCCTCTCAGTCCCAAGAGCGAACAACCCCCTAAACAAGGAGCACAAACAAAAGCCTTCCCCTCCCCCCCCCCAGATTTGAAAGTATCTTGTCCCCTTATTGGTCCTTTGGGTCAGGTGTCAGCCAGGTTACCCAAGCTTCTTAACCCTTTACAGGTAAAAGGATTTTGGAGTCTCTGGCCAGGAGGAGTTTTATAGTACTGTACACAGGAGAGCTGTTACCCTTCCCTTTATAGTTATGACAACTATCATAAACTCTCACCTAGGTAAGCAGCCATTCTTCAGCAGAAAGAAGGGTGTAAGCAAGAACTTTACATATAGACAATAGAACAGCTGTGGGTTCCTGTGTAAACAGACTGGCTGTCAGCTGAACCCCAGCTGGAGATAATCCTCAAAGAGAGGAGAGTGTTATAGGAATAGAGAACACATACAACATAAATTACCTCTGTATTCCACTCTGTTCACGGCAGCAACAACTGAAGAAACACTGAACTGGGGGAGAGGTCCTGGTCTGGAGGCTTCCAGACAATAAAGACTGTAAAGCATGTGGTGAGAAAAACCTTTGCTTTGAATCCATTTAACTTGCTAAGTTAGATATCCGTCTGCATTTTCTTTTATTTTCTTTGTAACCAATTCTGACTTTTAAGCCTCATTAGTTGTAATCAGTTAACATCTATCTTTCTGTAGTTAATAAGCTTGTTTTATGGTTTTATCTAAGCCAGTGTATGTTTGGATTGAAGTGTTAGGAATCTCCACTTGAGATAACAAGGTTTGTGCATATCATTTTCCATTGATGAAATGATGGACCTTCTATGATCTTACATTGTCCAGTAGAGAGCTGAGCAGTACAAGATGCACATTTCTGGGGGAAGATATATAAAAAATATGGAGATATACCTATCTTATAGAGCTGGAAGGGACCCTGAAAGGTCATCAAGTCCAGCCCCCTGCCTTCACTAGCAGGACCAAGTACTGATTTTGCCTCAGATCCCTAAGTGGCCCCCTCAAGGATTGAACTCACAACTCTGGGTTTAGCAGGCCAATGCTCAAATCACTGAGCTATCCCTCCTCCCTGGGATAGATCTGGGACTGGGAGTTTGCTGGTGTCACCCTATATGTAATTCATGAGTGGCTAGCCAGAGCATTCATGCAATTCAACTGGGAGTGATTTTGCCCGCTGGAGGCTGGTACCTCAAATTGGAGAATTGAGGGGACACAGGTGTTCAACAGTCCAGACTGTACCCTGGGTAATGTCACAACTTGCAATGGTGGGACTCCCCCAGTCAATTTTTATGGGCTTTGTTACATTTCTCCCCTGGCCCCCATGTACTCATTGCTGTGTGAAAACCCACAAAAACAGCAGAAGAAACTGATGGAAAAACTTTACTGTATAGTGGAAAACTGAAACTGATCACATAGCACTGGTGCTTGTACTAGAAGGAGAGAGCCTGAAACATGGGGCCTGGTGTACTGCCTAAGGCCCAAACAAAAGTCAGGCCCTGCTGATATAAAGCAAAGTTAGCAAGAGTCAGACTGTGAGCAAAAGTCAGGCCCTGTTACAAAATATGCCTGCTTACAGGTTCATTGTCTGGTACATGAACATGGCTCGTGCTGCAAAACCACAAACACTCCTAGGAAGTGCTAGACACTGGATACTTGCATAAACACATTCCAGAAGGATCATGTCAGAACACCCCGATACCAACACACACCCCGAAGATGACACTGACCCCTCCTAAAGATAAGATCAGGATGACAGGGATAGAGATATTTTGATCGAACCAAGAGGTACAAAGTAAAGGGTGGTTACTAACCACATCAGAGGAATATGTAACTGGTTTGTATCAGGGAATAAAAGAGTTGTAACCGGGGGGTGTCTTTATCTGGCTGAAGGTCCTGCTGCTCACTGATTGCTGGCCCATTGTAACAGGCATAACTGTCTTAGTATCCCTGTAGAATCTATGGCGGGGTGGGCAAACTTTTTTGGCCTGAGGGCCGCATTGCATTTCCAAAATTGTATGGCGGGCCGGTTAGGGGAGGCTGTGCCTCCCCAAACAGCCAGGCGTGGCATGGTCCCCGCCCCCTTTCTGCCTCCCCCTGCTTCTTGCCCCCTGACGGTCCCCCTGGGACCACTGCCCCATCCACCGCCCTGCTCTGTGTCCCTGACCGCCCCGGACCCCCTGCCCCTAACTGCTCCCCGCTGCCCCATCCAAACCCCCCTCTCCTTCCTGACGTGCCCCCCTCCCCCCTGGGACCCCTGCCCCATCCAACCACCCCTTCTCCCTGACCGCCCCCGGCACCCCCACCCCTGACTGCTTTCTGCCGCCCCATCCAACCCCTCCTCTCATTCCTGACTGCCCCCTGGGGATCCCTGCCCCCATTCAACCCCTCTGTTCCCCTCCCTCTGACCGCCTTGGCGGGGGTGTGGATAGGGGTCCTCAACCACCCCCTGAACTCCCCTGCCCTCTATCCTACCCACCCCCCTGCTCCCTGCCCCCTTACTGCGCTGTCTAGAGCACGTGTGGCTGGCGGCGCGGTTGCACCAGGACAGGCAGCTGCGCAGCACAGAGCACCGGGTCAGGCCGCAGCTCTGCAGCTATGCTGCCCTGGGAGATTGCAGCCTGCCGCCCAGCGGGGGAGGGGGAACAGGAAAGAGGCCAAAGGGCAGCAGCAGCAGTGACCCTAAGAGGGGGAGATTCCCACTGAGTGGTGTCAAATGTAAAAAACAACAGAAAAGAAACCACCCTCTTACTTACTGCATATGACCAGATTCTCCCCAGATCTCTGTGAGGCTGCCTGGTGACCCCTGGGGGGACCCAGACCCTCCCAGTGACTGCTGGCAGGGAGATCCGACAGGCACTGAAGGAAGCTGGAGTCCTAAACTACAGCCCACGGACTGTATTTAAAAGTGGAAATGGGTCCATGAGTTGGATATTTCTTTACTGCAGGGGTGGGCAAACTACATCCGGCCTGCGGGACCGTCCTGCCCAGTCCCTGAGCTCCCGGCCAGGGAAGCTACCCCTGGCCCCTCTCCCGCCGACCCCCCTCCCCCGGAGCCTCACCTCACCATGCGAGCAGCACTCTGCGGGGCGGGTTTGCACGCTCCTGCAGGGCAGCGTGTCTGGCTCTGCGCCACTGCCAGACACGCTGCTCTGAGCGGCATGATAAGGGGACCAGGGCTGGGGGGTTGGATAAGGGGAAGGGGGTCCCGGGAGGCAGTCAGGGGACAGGGAGCAGGGGATGGTTGGATGGGGTGGAGGTTCTGGGGGGGGGGAAGTCATGGGATGGGGAATGGGGGGGTTGGATAGGGGGTGTGGGTGTGGATAGGGGTCAGGGCAGTCAGGGGACAAGGAGCAGGGGGGCTTAGATAGGGGGTGGGGTCCGGGGGGAGCGGTTGGGGCGGGGGGGTCTCTGGAGGGGGCGGTCAGGGGACAAGGAGCAGGGGGGGTTGGATGGGTCGGGGATTCTGAGGGGGGCAGTCGGGGGGCAGGAAGTGGGAGGGGGTTGGAGGGGGAGGGGGAGGGGGACAGGGACAGGCTGTTTGGGGAGGCACAGCCTTCCCTACCTGGCCCGCCATACAATTTTGCAACTCCGATGTGGCCCTCGGGCCAAAAAGTTTGCCCACCCCTGCTTTACTGGAACCTGTCCTAATAGTCCCTCCAAACCCTCCTGCCATGCATAGGCGGGGATCTGCTCCATCTTTCTCAGGACACTGGTTCCTATAACCTCTAGGTTTGTCAGGACTAGCTAGGATGGTCTCTTTAGCACATGGGCTAACGAGCAATGCCTGGGACTGGCACAGGTCAGCCTGGGCTGTTACAGGCCACCATGGCCCTATGCAGTGAGGAGACGAGGCAAATCCCTTGGGTCCATAGCGAGAGGTGCCGAGTCTGTACAGTAATACTCCTAGGCTGAGGTTTTCAAAGGCCACTGGAAATCTATCTTAAACGGTAACAAGGCTGTGAATTCTTTCGAGTTTTGTTCTTTAAAAAACAGAAGCCCCCAATTCTGGTGCGTGCTATATGCAGCTGCCCAAATGCCCATCTCCCTCACGCGCCAGTCTGTCCTCATCTCCCTTTCTCCAGTCCCATTGCTGGCTTCCACACTCCTTTTCAGATCACATCCAAGACACTCGTCCTCCCCTTCATAGCTCAACACAGCTGTACCATGGCCACATCCCTGCTCTCCTCGCCTCCTGCCCTTCCTCTTTCACTCCTGCCTAGGCATCTCTGGCATCTCCCAGCTAAACAGTCACAAGATCTGCCCTCTCCTCCTTTGAACCCCCAAAGACTCACTTCCCCCATGCCTTCTGAGGTGGATCAGGGGTATCAGCCTGTTGCATCCTACATACTTCACTGTGTATGGCCACTGTGATCCTGGGTTGAGACTTGCTGTACAGAGTCCACACCTTGCTGAGCTGGGAAACCAAGAAATACAGCTTTAGAACCCCAACTCATGACATACAACAGGAAGAATATGCTGGCTGCTTTTGAGTGTACCATCAACTATCTCCTTGGGTTTAGTGATGCCCAGGAGGCAGGCTTTTATTTTGGAGAGGAAGCATTTGAAGCTGGCACGGGTGTCAGGAAATGGAATAAACCGGAGGCAGCACTCTGGTCTTATGATGACTAGCTCAGACCATTCACTGCAGACCACAGGTTGAGTGAGTGAACAGTACTGCAGTGTGTCTATGGACTCTCCTCCCCCTCCCACGTCTGGCTGGGGTGTCTTCCATTGAAAAGCTCTGAGCTCGAGGGTGGCTGCTCAGAGCAAGTCAGGAAGGTTGGAAATCGCTGGCTGCTAGCTGGACTGCTGTAAGTAGACTGCTAATAACTGCCATGTATTTCTTGTATGTATCGCTTCTTAGTATCAGGCAGGATTGGCAGATTCATGGCTTGGGAATGGCACAGAAACTGTGTCTTTTGTGCTTAAGACTTGTGAACAGTTCAGTTTCTCTTCTTCTCTAGGTTTGCTTTCAGG
>NW_020664859.1:2160455-2196313 GCF_002925995.2 Terrapene triunguis | reverse complement strand
GCCCAATCCTCCAATTTGTCTAGGTCCCTCTGTATCCGATCTCTACCCTCCAGGGTATCTAACACTCCTTCCAGTTTAGTGTCATCTGCAAACTTGCTGAGGGTGCAGTCCACGCCATTCTCCAGATCATTAATGAAGATATTGAACAAAACCGTCCCCAGAACCGACCCTTGGGGCACTCCTCTTGATACCGGCTGCCAACTAGACATGGAGCCATTGTTGAGCCTGATGATCTAGCCAGCTTTCTATCCACCATATAGTCCATTCATCCAGCCCATACTTCTTTAACTTGCTGGCAAGAATACTGTGGGAGACTGTATCAAAAGTCAAGGAATAACACGTCCACCGCTTTCCCCGTATCCACAGAGCCAGTTATCTCATCATAGAAGGCAAGCAGGTTGGTCAGGCATGACTTTCCCTTGGTGAATCCATGTTGACTATTCCTGATCACCTTCCTCTCCTCTAAGTGCTTCAAAATTGATTCCTGCTCCATGATTTTTCTAGGGACTGAGGTGAGGCTAAAGGGCCTGTAGTTCCCTTGGTTGTCGTCCTTCCCTTTTTTAAAGATGGGCACTACATTAGCCTTTTTCCAGGCATCCTGGACCTCCCCCAATTACCATGAGTTTTCAAAGATAATGGCCAATGGCTCTGCAATCACATCCGTCACCTCCTTTAGCACCCTCAGATGCAGTGCATCCAGCCCCATGGACTTGTGCTCGTCCAGCTTTTCTAAATAGTCCTGAACCACTTCTTTATCCACAGAGGGCTGGTCACCTCCTCCCCATACTGTGCTGCGCAGTGCAGTAGTCTTGGAGCTGACCTTGTTTGTGAAGACAGAGGCAAAAAAAGCATTGAGTACATTTAGCTTTTTCCACATTCTCTGTCACTAGGTTTCCTCCCCCATTCAATAAGGGGCCCACACTTTCCTTGACCACTTTCTTGTTGCTAACATACCTGTAGAAACCCTTCTTGTTACTCTTAACATCCCTTGCTAGCTGCAACTCCAGTGTGATTTGGCCTTCCTGATTTCACTCCTGCATGCCTGAGCAATATTTTTATACTCCTACCTAGTCATTTGTCCAATCTTCCACTTCTTGTAAGCTTCTTTTTTGTGTTTGTGTTGTGTGCAAGGATTTCACTGTTAAGCCAAGCTGGTCGCCTGCCATACATACTATTCTTTCTGCACATTGGGATGGTTTTGTTCCTGCAACCTCAATAAAGATTCTTTAAAATACAGCCAGCTTTCCTGGACTCCTTTCCCCATCATGTTGTTCTCCCAGGGGATCCTGCCCATCAGCAGAAAAGTCTCCTTTTCTGAAGTCCAGAGTCCATATTCTGCTGCTGTCCTTTCTTCCTTGTGTCAGGATCCTGAACTTGACCATCTCATGGTCACTGCCTCGCAGGTTCCCATCCACTTTCGCTTCCCCTACTAATTTTTCCCTGTTTGTGAGCAGCAGGTCAAGAAGAGCTTTGCCCCTAGTTGGTTCCTCCAGCACTTGCACCAGAAAATTGTCCCCTACATTTTCCAAAAACTTCCTGGATTGTCTGTGCATTGCTGTATTGCTCTCCCAGCAGATATCGGGGTGATTGAAGTCCCCCATGAAAACCAGGGCCTGTGATCTAGTAACTTCTGTTAGTGGCCTGAAGAAGAAGCATCCCCTCTCTCTCTCTCTCTGTTCTGTCTTTAATTTACATTGTCATCTTTTTATAACCTGAAGACATCTGCCAGTAAGATTCACAGAAGGGAGAAAATCCACTAGATCTTTTTAACACTGAAAAATAAAAAAAAAAGATGCATCGCCACAGAATTGTGCATCTTCAGACAACACACTGGGCACACCTTAATGATCTACGTGGGATCACTTTTTAAAAAGAAATTAACAAAACAATAAGCCCTTTATTTAAGTTTTATAGGTAGGGTTTGAAGGGTTAGATTTTTATGGATAAATGTTAATCACCGTGCACACACAAACTGACAAAAAAAATCCACTGATGATTGAAATTTACATATAGGCAAAGTAATAAAAATGCTGCTGGAGAAATTTTTAGAGTAAAATCCAGTGACTTTTCAATTAAAATAGTTAGTTACAAATGGACAAGGGACTAGTTATAGCTGTAACTGGAGTGTGCACAGCAATACCTAGCAGAAACACAGACCGCAGTGCTACACTAGGTTTGCGGTAGAATGTTATTTCAACTATGTACTTAGTTACTGACCAGAATGAACTGCCTCCAAGGTTAACTCTAGTTATATTGTAACAAAGTCCTTCCATTTAACTTCCTTAGGACTTGTCTGTGTGTTCTGTGAAGCTCTGTCTCCCTCCCTTGGAGCTTACACATCTTGCTGAGGTTTTAAATGATTTTTCTGTCTTGGCCAGGACATGACTTTCCACTTCAGCTACAAGAACGTGCCGCTGCTGTTTTCTGGACTAGTGATCAATACACCTGGAGGTTAGTAAAGCTATTTTAGCAAAGCAGCTGACTTGTTGCTCACCCCAGGCCAAACCAAAGGCTTGCTACTGGTCAGTCTTGTCTGAATGACCCCACCCCATGAGGTCATAGGTTCCTAGAGTGTCCAGGGCAAGATGTTAACAGGTTGGAAATTGGGGCACAGAGGCTGAAGGTGATGGGAAGACTTCCGTGTCACTATTTGAGTGTTGCACAAGCCTTAGCGAATGTGGTTGAGAGTTTCACTTTATGGGGTTGGACATCACACTCCCTGTGGCCTGTGTGGTGGGAGCTGTTTGTTGGATTGTTAGGTGCTTTTCTCTGTGTGCTTGAAGCAGATGACTCATTCTGTGCAGAGTCATTAACCTTGTTTTGTCCTTTCCTGTCTATCAGAAATGGCTGGTGCTTTTGTCGCAGTCTTCTTCCTAGCCATGTTTTATGAGGGCCTCAAAATAGCCCGGGAGAGTCTGCTCCGTAAATCACAGGTCAGCATTCGCTACAACTCCATGCCTGTCCCGGGACCAAATGGCACCACTTTGATGGAGACGCACAAAACAGTTGGGTAAGAATCCACTTTCCTTCTAACACAAACCCTGCTTATCTCAGCAGAAAACACGAAGACTGAAACATAGCAAATTCTAGGCAGATCAAAAAGTCCTCTGCAGTAAAACTAACTTCATGCTTGTACACGCTTCATCCTGAAGGAGCCTAAAGAATGAACTATAAATACAGGAACCTGCAGCTCTCTTTTTTGGAGGGAAGGGAATGCAACAGCTACTCTGCATCAGCCACATGAGGCCCTTTTTATGAAAAGGGAAACAACAAATAAAAGCAGGGGAAGCTCGTAGGGAGGTGTGCTGTTTCCACATTTTAATTTGGCCAGGACACTAGACTCTCTGCCTATTCTTACATAAGGCACCAAAGGATCTTTCTGTGCCCACAAGTGGTCAAGGCCTCTGTTTGCAGACAAGCTGCCCTGTGTGGCTGGCAATGAGGGCCAGGTAGTAAAATGAGCTGGAATGATTTTGATCCTCAAACCTTAGCAGCTGTGATCACTCTGTGAACCTCATTATTCCTTATCCAGGAATAACCGGTTTTATTACAAAGCACCCAGCTTCATGGAGGACATTCTAGTCATCTAGGACAAATACACATGACAGGAGATCTCTGCCCTTTACTATCCCATCTCTCTTGGTGTTTAATGGCCACTTTCAAAAAGATCTCAAAAAACCTAAGTGATTGGGCAACAAAATGGCAAATGAAATTTAATGTGATTAAATGTAAAGTAATGCACATTTGAAAAAAATAACCCCAACTGTACATACAATATGATGGGGGCTAATTTAGCTACAATTAATCAGGAAAAAGATCTTGGAGTCATTGTGGATAGTTCTCTGAAGACGTCCACACAGTGTGCAGTGGCAGTCAAAAAGCGAACAGGATGTTAGGAATCATTAAAAAAGAATAGAGAATAAGACGGAGAATATTTTATTGCCCTTATATAAATCCATGGTGCACCCACATCTTGAATACTGCGTACAGATGTGATCTCATCTCAAAAAATATATACTGGCATTAGAAAAGGTTCAGAGAAAGGCAACTAAAATGATTAGGGGTTTGGAATGGGTCCCATATGAGGAGAGATTAAAGAGGCTAGGACTTTTCAGCTTGGAAAAGAGGAGACTAAGGGGGGCTATGATAGAGGTATATAAAATCATGAGTGGTGTGGAGAAAGTGAATAAGGAAAAGTTATTTACTTGCTCCCATAATATAAGAACTAGGGGCCACCAAATGAAATTAATGGGCAGCAGGTTTAAAACAAATAAAAGGAAGTTCTTCACACAGTCAACCTGTGGAACTCCTTGCCTGAGGAGGTTGTGAAGGCTAGGACTATAACAGGGTTTAAAAAAGAACTGGATAAATTCATGGCGGTTAAGTCCATTAATGGCTATTAGCCAGGACGGGTGAGGAATGGTGTCTCTAGCCTCTGTTTGTCAGAGGGTGGAGATGGATGGCAGGAGAGAGATCACTTGATCATTACCTGTTAGGTTCACTCCCTCTGGGGCACCTGGCATTGGTCACTGTCGGTAGGCAGGATACTGGGGTGGTTGGACCTATGGTCTGACCCAGTACAGCCGGGCTTATGTTATGTAACTTGGCATTCCCAGCCCATGGGTTATTTTCTCTCTGCGGGGACCCTGCATTTCCCATCCTGTGACTCTTGTTCACTGACTGGTCATATTTTTCTGATTCCTCAGACAACAGATGCTGAGCTTCCCTCATCTCCTGCAGACAGTGCTGCACATCATACAAGTGGTGGTCAGTTACTTCCTCATGCTGATCTTCATGACCTACAATGCATACCTCTGCATAGCTGTGGCAGCAGGCGCAGGCACTGGCTACTTCCTCTTCAGTTGGAAAAAGGCAGTTGTTGTGGATATCACGGAGCACTGCCATTAATGCTGGACACAGAGCGAGAGCCTCTCTCTGCCCCTTCGCTCGCTCTAACTGCAGTCACCAAGAAGATGAGGATCATTCCCCGGCTGACTGAGAAGCAACATACACCATGAAAATCAGTGTGTGTTTTACCACCAATGTCCTAGTCAGGACAATGCCTGGGCAGCTCACAGGGATTCTTGGTGTTGGGGATTTCCCACCAAGCAGCCTGGCACCCACGCTAGATGGACCAGCTCTTGAGGTCACACCAGAGCCACCCTTGACCACGATTTATGTTGTATTTGTAGATTTTCCCTGATTGAAATTATGTAGCAAGTAGATATTTACAAGATTATTGAACTGTCCTTTTAAAGCATTTTATTTTTAAAGAATAAATGCTCAGATCTGGGGGTTTTATGAATGGTCGATAAAAGAGCTAGTATGTGACAATGGCTATTTTTAATTTTCTAAAAAATTCTGTACTTAATGCCTGGGGAAGGGAGGCGGGGATGTGACTGACCTCTGGGCCAGCAAAACCCTCTGGGACAGTTTGTAGAAACTTCTGTCCACAAAATTAGTGCTGCTGGTAAATCACCAGAGGCCTAGTGGGTTCAGGTCTGCTCCGAGAAGTGTGCACCATTCTTATTAACTCCAGTGGGCATATTGTATCTGGGCCAGACTGGGGCCGCTTTCAAGTCTGTTTAATGTTGCTGGTTTTCTGCTGTATTCTTGCTCTGCTCAGCTCTGAACAGCAGGAACATTTCAAACTGGCCACTTCAGCTTACTGATCATGGAAATGTACTCACCATATGCAAATCAGCAATTGCATTTTTAAGTAGTAGAAAGAGACTTTAAATAAACCATTGAAGCCCTGTTGATTTCATCTCGATTTGCAGCCATGTGCTGTTAGACTCAGATTTGTCATTCAATGCAAATTGTCAGCAGCTGGCTCTATTGTTCTGACTGTTTACAATATTGTGATTTCTTTTTTTCTTTCCGGTTAAACCAAGTGACACGAAGAAAGCTATTAAAGATTGACATTTCTGTAGAGGATATTCCTTGGCTGGGCTGGCAGGTAAAGAACCAAACTTGTGTAGGGAGGATATAGCAGCCTTAAAACTTGCTCCTCTTAGATGAGGGTTGGGGGATAAGAGACTGTAGGGTCAGTAAAAGGAGTTCCAACCCTGAGGACTCTTCTTTATCATAATCACCAAACTGGAACTTCTCAACATGGCTGTGCTGGAGCAACCAATGCCAACGTCAGAGCTGGGCAGCAGCCAGTGGAGAGCTTCCCACCCTCCAGCCAGGCCCCTCGTGCTAGGAGCCCAACAGATCTCACGAACAAGGCAGGGTTCAGGTCCTTCTGGGAGATCCCTGTGGGCAGCAGGTTGATTCAATAGTTGGTGGTCTTCCCTCTGAGTCACAGCTAAACTGTGGAACTAGGGAATTCTGTGTTGCTAAGGTGCTAGAGATGACATGTAAATCTGAGTTCCTGACCGCTTGTTAAAGATCTCTTGGTTTTCTGGGTAGGAGGTGGGCTGTTAGCCGAGTGTGCTGGCCTGATTCTGATGGGAGAAATGCTGTTCTGCCTCCTTAAATCCCCTTGCAGCTTAACTGGTTATTTTATACCACATCTCCTGTCCTAAGCAGCTATGTGGTGTGAAATGACTGATCGGGTTCTTGATGTGATCTCTGTATATTGTTGGTTCTGATACTGTGGCCTAAGGTCAATCTTGGGCCCTTGGAGCCCTTCTTGATCTGGCTGTGGGAAAGGTGGGCCTGGGTCTCTCCCAAAGAGTGTCATGGAATGGGAAACCTGGAGAACTTCTGCTATTCAGAGTTGATTAGCTCATTTGTAAGGTACTTTGGGATGAAAGATGCTACAAAAATGATATTTGTTTTACAGCCCCGGGATGAAAGATGCTACAAAAATGATATTTGTTTTACAGCCCCTGAATGTGATGTGAGGGGCAGGGCTGCGTGGTCTCAAGCAGCCTCTCACACAAACTCTACTATCCCCAGATGCTCTGAAATTAAATAAAATCACCAGAGGGTGAGAAATGGCAGAGGCAAGGAAGAAAAAGCTAGGTTGGCCCAGGGGATGCATGGTCAGTACGGCCTTAGAATCAGTCCCAATATGAACTCCAGTTCATGTTCTGGTCGTGTCCAAATAGCCACTGACCTCTCAGCACATTGTGGCTTGTTGCTACTTTAAGCAACTGCTGACAGCTGTTAATGTCCCAGAAGGCTATGGGCTCAGCTGTGATGAACTGGCAGTAGTGTTTCCTTTGTCACAGTGTACTCATTGTAGAGACTCTGAGGGCTTGTCTACACTTACATTTTATAGCGCTCTAACTTGCTGGCTCCGGTGTGAAAAATCACCCCCTGAGCACAGCAAGTCTGAGCACTTTTAAAGCGCTAGTATGGACAGGCTCCCAGCGCTCGGAGCTAGACGCCTCATGGAGGTGGTTTACCAGGAGTGCTGGGAGAGCTCTCTCCCAGTGCTCACACATGAACACACTCACGCTTTCAGCTTTTGCTGTTTCATGTAGCTGATCAGCATGTGAATGAAAATCAAGGGGATCAGATGTGACTACCCCTTCTGGGATTTTGACGGGAGATAAGGAAGACTCCTGGCTCCATTCTTCCATGCCTGGCAGTGCAGGTTCTTCCCTTTACAGTCCTGGTGTTTTCCAGACCCAAATAAATGTCCAAGGTGATGTGGAAGGAGTGGCCTCCTGAGGAGTAACTAATGTACAGTGAAAACGAGGTAGGGTACAATAGTGCAGCAAAGTTCCAGCCAGACTGATGTCCTCTCTCCAGCAGTGGCCTGTACCAGCTGCATCATGGAAGGAAAAAGCCTCCTAATGTACTTCAAACAATTCTCTCCTGTCATAGCACTTAGGCCCCCCCTCAACTCCCTCCTTTCTGCCTCCTAGCTGTTAAACTTCAGGGCATGGAGCCATTAAGTAACTTCACTAGAGGGATTGGCACTGGCTCAAGTGGGTGAAGTAGGTTCTGATGCTAGTCAGGCCAAGGCTGGGAGAGGAAGAGAGGGACACATCGGTAACAAGTACAATTCAAAACTACTCTTCCCCATCCCCCATACATGAATTGTGCCTCTCTACTCTACCCTGATTGCAGCATGCTTTCTCTGCTTGATGAGACCCTGATGTCTCTCAATGTTCATAGACTTTACTAGCCTGAATCATTGTATTTCATAAGTTTGCTAAGAGTGGCCAGGGCCATGTCTTAGCCTTGAGGCTCACTTAATGAGTGTGCCCCTATTATCTCTGTGGGCTTCTCATGAGCCTTCAATCCATGGCCAGGTTTTACCCTTTGTGGTTAAATGTAAATTGACAATCTAGTGGTGCGTTTATAAAATAAACTGACAGAGCCACATCCCTCACTGGGTTACAGTCTCCACATGGTACATCAGTCCTAACATCCCTGTGTTCCTGGCCCAGGCTGGTTGATTTGCCAACCTCTCTAGAGCACCTTCTAGTAACACCCCTTTTCCTGCCTGGAATCTTTTGCAGGAGTGTTTGAGGCAGACCTCCTGATGCTGACACTAGACTTCTATTGGAGGAAAGCCCCCCTCCAATGACTAATAATTGTTCTTAATACATTTATTTAACAAGCTTAAAGATAATGTATGATGGGCTGTATGCAAGTATGTTTTCAGACTGTACCTCCTGATTGTGACCTTGGATGAATTACAGTGTTCACTCAACTCCTAGGCTCTGAATTCTGTTGCAAATAAACTGTCTTTTGTTGCTTTTTTTTTAATCTAAGTGCCTTTAGGAAACAATTGGGGGTAGTGCCTTTTAGTTGAGCTATAGCTTGTTCCAGCTGTATCACAGGGTTGGTTACAGGGGACCATGACTTTGTTTTTAAATCCACTGTTCTGGAAACAACTTGTTTGAAATGCAAATAGAGCTCTTCCTGTATATAATTAGTTAATAAAGTAGACTGCATTTTACTGGGGTGGAAGTGTCTTGGAAGCTACCTCCAACATGGAAAAGGTAAAGCTGGGCACTGAGCCAGAGCAAACACCACGAAGAGTAACTACCCAGCTGTAAGTGGCTGATGCAGTCAGCACCTAGACTGCTCAACATGGCCTTATCCCGAGCTCCTTTCCAGCTGACCCACCTTCACAGGGCAAGTACACTGCAGAGGCTTTGAGTACCAGGCTTGCTGTGTTTAAGAATGGAGAAAAGAAACAGCATTTGCTGGGGCACTTGAGTACCAATACCAGCCCATGAAAAACAGCCTTCAAAGCTCTTGGGATAGTAGTGCTGGAGCTCACTGATGCATGACCAGCACGAGTAACTTTCTGCTCATGTAAGCTTACAATGGATGGGAAAAGTCAAGTAGAGGAACAGTAGTGAGCAGATTTTGGAGGGGGTTGTGCTTTCTATATACATCCTGAGCAGAGGGGCCATAAACCTACAGCTGTTTCAAGTGGGTGAACAGCAATGCTGGAGAGGAATTTAGTATGATAGATGAGTTTATAACTAGGAGTAGCAGGACAAAACTAAGACAAGGAAAATCTGCCACTGTGTAGTACTGGTCTCCCTCAAAAAATGGTGGTTACTCCATCACTTGGGCTACTTGGAACAAGAATGGCCAATGCATCAAAAACTGGTGGGAAACAACCTTGGACAGAAGGTGACAAAGAGATGTTAACTTAGTCATCCACTCTGAGGGTCCATGTCCTGCCTTCTGTCCCCAGGCTCAGCCAGTAGGGAGTGGAGTGTCAGTCTTGTACACCAAGACTCAGTTCCCTCAGTTTTTGTAACCTAGCTTTCTCTCAGTCATTTACTTGTGGCCTGAACTCCATCCCTTTAGCTGACCATGACCTCACTCAGGTACAGGTGCTGGCCATACAGCCAGTTAACCCTAGCACTGCTAACCTTCATCTCAGATCTCTGTATTTTGCTGATCAGCCTCTGCCAGAAAACAATCGATTTAGGCATATTTTTTGTCTGCGACATTAAGCTATACAGCTATGATTGGTGGCCTTTGCTCTTTACAGCCAACGCCCCTCAGCACTCTAAAAATCCTCTCCAAATAGCTACAGCCTAGTCACACTATTGGGCTTTTAATTATTTACTACTTCCATTGTCAGAGTCAAACTTATTTATCAGAAAGGCTTTTTACCACAAAGTGAGTCACCTCCCAAGCCTCCCATTTATACTATTGCACTCTTGGAAGTATTTAGAGAGGGAGATTGGATTGTGAAAGGGATTTGAGCCTTTCATCTTTGAGGCACCAGCTCAAATCCACCTCAGCTTGGCAGTAGCTGTCTGAATGCAGCTATGAAATGACTTCTGTGAAAGAGTTGAAGCCTGGTCCACTTCCTAGTAAACCAACAATCCACATAGCAGCCATTGTACTTGGCTTCCTTCGTGGCATGCTCAGGGGAGGCCAAGGATTTGACAACTTGGGAGTAAACAGGCAGTTGTGCGAGCGCAGTATCTAGGGAAGTTTGCCCTGCCTCCCCTTGGTGTGCAGAGAAACAGGCTTTCACTCACAGCTACCCAATCCATAAAAATGTGAGTGACACCTCTCTGAATTACTCCCCTGGGCTCAAACACCTGCATCACGTGGAGCTGGGGCAGTGCCCTCGGTTGATTCCTGTTTTTCTCCCCCACAGGAGGCCAACTCTGCTGTTAACATTTTCCATTAATCTTTACCTGCCCCTGTGTGTGTTTTCTGATACATTAAGAGCCTCTCATTTAAAAAAAATATTTATTTAAAACAAAGTGGCTGGGCAGAGGGGTTTCTGGAGGTACAGTAACAAGTCAGGTTAAAAACACATCCCACCAGCCTTGGGAAAAGGCAAACACTTTCCCCTATTGAAGCCCAAGACTCATTGGCAGACACAGGCCAGTCCCAGCCAACTCTAGAGCTACCCAAACAGCCTTTGAACATCTCTGCCAGCACTGTCTGGGATGAACACCCCATCATGGAACACTCAATTGCCCGTGGAAGGTGGCAGGCCATCAAATCTCTAGAATTCAAAACTTCCAAACTGGGAGGAACGGTTGTTGGGTTTGGGCTGAGGTTTGTAACCAATTCGGTCATTTATCATTTGTTCTCGACTCTTGTGGTCATTGCTCAGACCAATAGCTCCTTCTCCATCACCGGCTCCCACTTCATCCACATCTTCACGCTGCTTCTTACAACTCTGGGGAGGGGGGGGGAAAAGTGATCAACTAAAAATAAGGACAATGGAAAACTAGAGAAACTCTTCAATGGATGGAATGTTAGCACTGTCAAGGAGATGTCCATTTCAGCTCTGACAACTGACCACAGGGAGAGCCTTCAAACTGTGAAGGTATGAAAAATGTTAGGTAAGCTGATTTCATTAGAGAAACTGCTTACAGACTGAACAAGTTCATTGGATGTTTTTGGATAGCCATAACGATGAAAATTAGGGCTGTCAAGCAATTCAAAAAATTAATTGTGATTAATCGTGCTGTTAATAATAGAATAGCATTTATTTAAATATTTTTGGATGTTTTCTACATTTTCATATATATTGATTTCAATTACAACACAGAATACAAAGTATAGTGCTCACTTTATATTTATTTTTGATTACAAGTATTTGCACTGTAAAAAAGAGAAATAGTATTTTTCAATTCACCTAATACAAGTACTGTAGTGCAATCTCTTTATCATCAAAGTTGAAAATGTACAATTATGTACAAAAAAAATCTGCATTCAAAAGTAAAACAATGTAAAATTTTAGAGCCTGCCAGTCCACTCAGTCCTTTTTGTTCAGCTAATTGCTCAGACAAACAAGTTTTTTTACATTTGCAGGAAATAACGCTGCCCGCTTCTTGTTTACAATGTTATCTGAAAGTGAGAACAAGCGTTCTCATGACACTGTTGTAGCCGATATCACAAGATATTTATGTGCCAGATGCGCTAAAGACTCATAGGTCTCTTCATGCTTTAACTACCATTCAAGGGGACATGCGTCCATGCTGATAATGGGTTCTGCTTGATAACAATCCAAAGCAGTGTGGACCAACGCATGTTCATTTTCATAATCTGAGAAAGATGCCACCAGCAGAAGGTTGATTTTCTTTTTTGGTGATTCGGGTTCTGTAAGCGCCGCATCGGAGAGTTGCTCTTTTAAGACTTCTGAAAACAAATGCCACACCTCGTCCCTCTCAGATTTTGGAAGGCACTTCAGATTCTTAAACTTTGGGTTGAGTGCTGTAGCTATCTTTAGAAATTTCACATTGGTACCTTCTTTGCTTTTTGTCAAATCTGCTATGAAAGTGTTCTTAAAACGAACATGTGCTGGGTCATCATCCAAGACTCCTATAACATGAAATATATGATAGAAAACAGAGCGGACAATTGTAATTCTCCCCCAAGGAGTTCAGTCACAAATTTAATGAACGCTTTTTTTTTTAGCAAGTGGCGTCAGCATGGAAGCATGTCCTCTGGAGTGGTGGCCGAAGCATGAAGGGGCATACGGATGTTTAGCATATCTGGCACGCAAATATCTTGCAGTGCCAACTACAAAAGTGCAATGCAAATGCCTGTTCTCACTTTCTAGTAACATTGTAAATAAGAAGAGGGCAGCATTATCTCCTGTAAATGTAAACAAACTTGTTTGTCTTAGTGATTGGCTGAACAAGAAGTAGGACCTGTAGGCTCTGAAGTTTTACACGGTTTTGTTTTTTGAGTGCAGTTATGTAACAAAAAAAATGTACATTTGTAAGATGCACTTTCAAAACAAAGATTGCACTACAGTATTTGTATGAGGTGAATTGAAAAATACTATTTATTTTATGATTTTTACAGTGCAAATATTTGTAATAAAAATATACACTTTGATTTCAATTACAACACAATATATACGAAAATGTAGAAAATCAAAAATATTTAATATATTTAAATTGGTATTCTATTGTTTAACAGTGCAATTAAAACTGATTAATTTTTAATCACAATTAATTTGAGTTAATCATGTGAGTTAACTGTGATTGACAGCCCTAATGAAAATATGTTGTCCCATAAGTGTTAATACACGAGTCACAGAATTAAGACATCTCACAACCCGCATGTATACAAATGGCTATCAATTAATAGGGGTGATGCTACAGTCACACAGGTGCATGGCAGTGCACTGTAAGTTAAGGATTGCCACTTCATATGGCTAAATTCAGTGCCTTGCATGGTGACAGGTTTCAAAGTGGTAGTTGTGAAGTACTCCTCGTTCATTTTGCGGATCCAGACTAACACGGCGACCACTCTGAAACCTGCAAGTTAAGGGAAGCCAAGCCTTGCTCAGGATGTGTTTAGAGATAAAGTTACTCACAAAATGTGTGTTGGGGGGGGGGGAAGAGAGGTCGGGTGCACAGCCATTCC
The DNA here is from genome assembly GCF_002925995.2 of Terrapene triunguis. Classification (NCBI taxonomy): domain Eukaryota; kingdom Metazoa; phylum Chordata; order Testudines; family Emydidae; genus Terrapene; species Terrapene triunguis. The sequence goes on along the minus strand of NW_020664859.1, from coordinate 2,183,032 downwards.
CTGAAGAAATGGAGAAGGCCTATATATTCGCAATTATGGGGCTATCATTCCAGGCAGGGATTCTGATGGCTCTGAAGTTTTAAGATGTTCCAGACCTTTTCATACCTATAGCCCCAAGATTCCCAACTAACATCATTCTATGTTTTCAATGTAAATATTATGCTTGTCCCAATGGCTACAGGTGCATGAATACAAATGTCATTCACACAATGATAAACCTACATTAATATCAATGCTCCTCTGCACCCCCTACCCTACCAGAAATAGATAGAGCCCCTCTCCACTCACCGATCCCCTCAGGGACAGCCTGAGCAGATAGGCAGGCCATGCAAGATATCCTGGAGGTCCCACAATTAGGGTCCCAAGAAAGCAAGTTCCAACATCAGAGTTCTCCATTGAGAATGACAGGCCCCAGAGGTACTAATTTAGGGACCGTCAAATCAAGACTCCCAGCTTCACTTGACTACTGAGAAGAGGAGAGAAGCAGATGTCTAAGATACACATCAGCCAACTTGAACTGCACCCGGACGTTAGCTGGAGGCTGCAGAGACTGTAGAACAGAGGAGTAAGATGCTCGGTACATGAACCATCACTAAATGAAAAGGCTGCTGCTCTGCACTAGCTGAAATTTTCTATTGGTTTTTGTACATGCTCGTACACTGCTGCAGAGTGAGGTTCTATTCTCAGACAAGCCCCGTTATGCACAAGTCCAAATTACCAGGGTTCAATCACCTGATTTCCATACAGGAGTGTCTCCAGAAGGTTTACTCTCACCTCAAGATCCTTTCTAATGCTCTCAAACTCTTCTATATCATCTAGTTTCAGCTCCAGGCGGGTTGGTTTCCGACGCAGCATTTCGAATGCTTCTCAGACAAACTGGTTCCTGTTTGAATTTTTAACAGAGGGTCAGCAGAACCTGGCTATCTTGCACTAGTACAGTGGTGGGCAAACTTTTTGACCCGAGGACCACATCTGGGGGTATAGAAATTGTATGGCGGGCCATGAATGCTCACAAAATTGGGGTTGGGGTGTACAAGGGGGTGAGGGCTCTGGCTGGGGGTGCGGGCTCCGGGATGGGGCTGGGGATGAGGGCTTTGGGTGTAGATAGGTACTCTGGGGTCGGACCAAGGGGTTTGGAGGGCAGGAGGGGGATCAGGGCTGGGGCAGGAGAGGGTGGTTCTGGCATGCAGGCTCGGGGCAGCACTTACCTTAAGTGGCTCCTGGAAGCAGCGGCATGTCCCCCCTCCAGCTCCTACACAAAAGCGTGGCCAGGTGGCTCTGCTACGTGCTGCCTTGTCCACAGGTGCCGCCCCTGCAACTTCCATTGGCTGTGGTTCATAGCCAATATGAGCTGCAGGGGCAGCATTTGGGCTGGGAGCAGCATGCAGAGCAGAGCCTCCTAGCTGCCCCTACGTGTAGAAGCCAGAGGGGGAACATGCCGCTGCTTCCAGGAGCCATGCAGAGCAGCTCCCGACCCTGTGCCCCAGCTGGAGCGGGGCAAGCCCCAGACCTCGTTCCACAGCGGGAGCTCAAGGGCTGGATTAAAAGGGCTGGTGGGCCAGATGCGGCTCACGGGCCATAGTTTGCCCAACCCTGCACTAGTACAAGGGAGAACCAGACAAATGTCTGAATGTTGTAAATTAGCCAGTGACTACGCATACTGTAGCACAGACGACTTGGCTTGTTACTCTGAAAACTGCAGTTTAGTTTTAATTAGCTAGAATGCTCCACAGCGTGACACCAAGGGCCTGCTGGCTATTGCTGCGAGCAAGGGGAGGTCTCAGAACAGGGCCTGGCCGCCTCTGACGGAATGGTGTGTGGATTAACTAGCTCCTGCTGCAGGTGACCAGTTATCATTTGCAATCCCCTAGGCCCATGTGCTGGGTATTGCACACAGAACGGCCCCTGCCCGGACAGCTTACAATGGCACCGGTGAGTGAGGGCGGGGAGGGGGTTACAGCCCTGGGCAGAGGGATCCCCCAAGGGGCTCCTACACTCCCTCACTCCTCCCCGGCCCCAGGAGACCCACAGACCCCTGCCACCCCAACGCCCCGGCCCCCAGCACTCACCGCCGGCCGCACCCACCCTGGCCCGGCCCCGCCAAAAGCAAACGGGCCCCTAACCCGACCGGCGCCCCCGCCCCGTGGGACCACACCTCCCGGCATGCCCCGCGCCACGTTCCAGCCGGCCGGCCAGCACCTCCCTCCATGCCCATGTAACCCGGAAGCACACGCACACCCCCTTCCACCCGGTGACCCGGAAGTGGATGTGAGGCCCGGCCCGGCTCACAGGTCTCCCTCCCTTCTTGAGCAGCATGGCTTCCTCGCGGGCCCCCGCGATGCGTGTCGTCCCGGGGCGGGCACCGCTTCCTCAGCCGGGCCCGGCTCCATCCCCGCGGGTAGGGTCTTGCTCGTGGCGCTCCTAGGGCGTCGGGGGGCCGTTGCGCACCTCCCCGCCGGTGTCGCTCCGGAGGCCGCAGCGCTGAGGTGCCCGCCCGCCCGCCGAGCACGGGGCGGCGGGTGGGCCGTGCCTGGTGTGCGGTGTTGTGGGGAGAAGCCCCTCTCCGAGCCTTACGTGTGGTCGGAGGCCAGGCTCTGGGAGAGCCGCAGGGGCCGCCCATAACGTGGGGGAGATGGGCGCGTCAGATGGAGGGGAAGGGGCTATAATGTAGTTTTTGGCGGGGAGGCTGAGTGGGTGTCTGGGCTAGGCAGGAGCAGGGAGCTCCGGTGCACCACAGGGCCAAGGCAGAGAGCAAGGGTGTGTGATGGGCGCATTGGGGCAAAGTTAAGGTAATTAACTGCTTTTCCTAGTTTTCAAAAGTCTGAGTTTTGTAGGAAACCAGATTGAACTGGGCAACCGTAACTCTGTGTGTACGAAGTTCTTTGGCAGTGAATGTATTACTGTTTTTAGGGTTACCATGTTTGAACTTTCAAAAAAGAGGACGCTCAAGGGGGGGTAGCCCCGCGCCCTAGCCACTCCCTCCCACTTCTTGCTCCCTGACTGCCCCCCACAGAACCTCCAACCCCCCCTGCTCCTTGTCCCCTGATCGCCCTCTCCCGGGAGCCCTGCCCCTAACCACCCCCCGGGACCCCACCCCCTATCTAAGCTTCCCTTATCTCTGTTCCCGACTGCCCCCTCCTGAGACCCCCCCCACCCTAACTGCCTCCCTAGGACCCCACTCCCTGACTGTTCTGACTCCTATCCACACCCCCGCCCCCGCCAGATCCCCGGGACTCCCATGCCTATCTAACCGCTGCCTGTCCCCTGAGTGCCCCCCCAACCCATCTAACCCTCCCTGTCCCCTGACTGCCCCGATCCCTCTCCACACCCCCGCCCCCTGACAGGCCCCCCCAGAACCCCCCCCATCCAACCCCCCTGCTCCCTGTCCCCTGACTGCTCCAATCCCTCTCTACACCCCTGCCCCCTGACAGGCCCCCCCAGAACCCCCACCCCATCCAACCCCCCTGTTCTGGCTATGCCTGCTCCCCTGAGCGCGCAGCCGCCCCGCTTCTCCGCCCCCCCCGACTTGCCTCAAATCAGCTGTCCGCGCGGCAAGCCTGGGAGGGAGGGGGCGAGAAGCGGAGCGGCGTGGCTGTGCGTTCAAGGCAGCAGGCAGAGGCGAAGCGGAAATGAGCTGGGGCGGGGAGCGGTTCCCCTGCGCCCCCGGTTACCTGCTGCGGGCAGCCCTCCCCTCACCTCCCTGCCCCAGTTCACCTCCGCTTCTCCCCCCTCCCAGGCTTTCCGCGCAAAAGTCTGGGAGGGAGGGGGGTGGAGGGGAAAAGCGGCGTGCCTGGGGGAGGAGGCGGGGCCTGGGATTTGGGGAAGGGGTTGGAATGGGGACGGAGCAGGACAGGGGGGGCCCGAGCACCCACCGGCGCTGGCTAAAGTCGGTGCCTATGCCCCGCGCAGCGCTGCTGGCGTGCTGTAGCTGCAAGGGAGGGGGGGAAGTGGGGGAGGAGCTTTTGCTGCCGGAGAGGCCCCAAGTGAGCGGCTCAATCCGGCGCGGCTGCCCTGTCAGCCGCTTTTGGGTCTTTAAATAGCCATCCGGGGGGGAATCCCAGACATTTTTAGCTTTTTACAAATTCCCCCCGGATGGCTATTTAAAGACCCAAAAGCCGGACATGTCCGGGGAAAGCCGGACATATGGTAACCCTAACTTTTTTGAACATAAAGAGAAATCTTGGTGTTCGAGTAAGGGTATGTCTACAGTGCCCACATTACAGCGTGGCTGCGGCAGAACTGTGACATGCGCAATGTAGTCATGTTTTATTGCCAGGGGAGAACTCTTCCAGTGATTAAAAAAAAAAAAAAAAAAACCCCAAAGGAGCGGTGGTAGCTTTATGCTCCCAGCGATAAAGCACTGTCTGTACTGGCGCTTTTCAGCACTAAAACTTTTGTCACTCAGAGGGGTATTGGTTTTTTTTCACAACAAAAAAAAATGAACGACAGAAGTTTTAGCACTGAAAGTGGCAGTGTAGACACAGCCTTAGTGATCATTTTGGAAGTAGTAGTTATTTAGGTTGGTAGTTGGGACACTACTGTGGCTAGGTAACAATGATAATACCTAGATCTTATGTAATGCTTTTCATCAGTAGATCTCAAAACACTTTATCCTCATTGTACAGATGGGGAAACGGAAGCATAAAGAGGTGTAGTGACTTGGGGCTTGTCTACACCGTGAAGTTGTCAACAAAACTTCTGTCTTTCACAAGTACTTAAAAAAGCCCCCCGCCTCCCCCCCTCCCCCATGAAAGTCACAAGTTTTGTCGATGCAAGCGGCAGTGTGAACATGGCTTTGTTGACAAAGCTAACGCCGCTTGCGGGGCTGGAAGTATTTTGTCAGCAAAAGTGCCGACAAAGTACCAAAAAAGAGCATTTACACGCACTGACTTTTAGCGACAAACACAGCCTTGTTGCTAAAAGCTGTGTGGTGTAGACAAGCCCTTGGAAGGGGTTCTACATATCCATCTCCAGCATAGGAGGCTCAGAGAGGTGTATGGAGAGGCCAGTTGAGCTCACTGTGATGTATTCCTGTGAAGAGGAATGCCCCATGGAGATGTATAGAGCCTGAAACAATAGCTCTGAGATGTGTAACTGCTCTGTTCATCTGAAGCCTGGTCTACACTAGGGCATTAAGTCAGTATAACTACGTTGCTCAGGGGTGTGAAAAATCCACACCCCCGAGCAACATAGTTAAATGGACCTAACCCCCGATGTAGACTGTGCTAGGTTGACAGGAGAGTTCTCCTCTGGATTTAGCTACCATCTCTCAGGGAAGTGAATTACTTATGCCAGTGGGAGAACCCCTTTCATCAGAGAAGGTAACATCTTCACTGAAGCGCTACAGCAGCACAGCTGCAGCCGTGCCGCTGTAGCAGTTTGTGTAGACATACCCTGAGTCAATGTTCTTATCCCTTTTCTCCAGTGCCAGTGCTTGAGAGCCTGTGACACATGTCAAGCATCTGTTCTCCGCTCCTCACCCCATCTCTCAGCAGTGTGTTCTTGGTGCATGTTCCTAGCATGCCTGTTCTCAGCTCCCCACCTAGAGGGGCAGGGCTTCCCTAGATGCCAGCTCACCTGGGGGAGCAGGGAGAGGAGTCTGGGGCTCAGATACCTCCAGATCCCTGAACACATGGGAGGAGCGAAAATGGGACTGCCCCGGTCTCTTCCCCACACTTTCGTATCATCCATCCCTCATCACCCATACCCATTTGTTCCCCTGCCCTTAATCCTATCTCCTTTGCTCTTGCCCCAAACCCCTCTCCCACACTGCTTCTCCACCTTTTAAACCCCCACATCCCAGGAGGCATTTGCCTGTGTAATTTATTTTCTTTTCAAAAATAGTGTGAACACCTTCTGAATTTTCTGCTGTAATCAAATTGCATTTCCTCAAAATGAAAAAAACAAAACAACCCTTGACAGAGGCAGATTATAGCTGGGTTTGAATTTCCAGTGCCTGGGGGTTGCTCAAGTACAGTGGCTGTAACATTTATTCCTGACCCACTCAGGTCCTGTGCTTACTGGCTGGTTAGCAAACCTCTTGGGCACACACACAGCGTAATCCAATGTGTGCTAGTCTCATGCCCATCGGTAGGCCTAACTCTTTTTCAAATACCATTTTCACTTTGGTCCACCAAAAGCTTAATAAGAGCCATACACTAACTGGGGAAAATGTCAAGTAACTGGGACCATTTAGGGCACTCTTATTCCAGAATAAGAGCATCTAAACATGGAGTTGTACCCAAAGATGTTATGAAATCATTGGAAATGGATCCTTTACATAGGGAATAGAATATTATATCCCGATGTGTAGAAAGAATAGTAAATTTGGCAGGTGACCAGCTTGGCTTAACAGTGAAATCCTTGCTGATCTTAAACGCAAAAAAGAAGCTTACAAGAAGTGGAAGATTGGACAAATGACCAGGGAGGAGTATAAAAATATTGCTCAGGCATGCAGGAGTGAAATCAGGAAGGCCAAATCACACTTGGAGTTGCAGCTAGCAAGAGATGTTAAGAGTAACAAGAAGGGTTTCTTCAGGTATGTCGGCAACAAGAAGAAAGTCAAGGAAAGTGTGGGCCCCTTACTGAATGAGGGACGCAACCTAGTGACAGAGGATGTGGAAGAAGCTAATGTACTCAATGCTTTTTTTGCCCCTGTCTCCACAAACAAGGTCAGCTCCCAGACTGCTGCACTGGGCAGCACAGTATGGGGAGGAGGTGACCAGCCCTCTGTGGAGAAAGAAGTGGTTCGGGACTATTTAGAAAAACTGGACGAGCACAAGTCCATGGGGCCAGATGCGCTGCATCTGAGGGCGCTAAAGGAGTTGGCGGATGTGATTGCAGAGCCATCGGCCGTTATCTTTGAAAACTCATGGCGATCGGGGGAGGTCCCAGATGACTGGAAAAAGGCTAATGTGTAGTGCCCATCTTTAAAAGAAGGGAAGGAGGAGAATCCGGGGAACTACAGGCCAGTCAGCCTCACCTCAGTCCCTGGAAAAATCATGGAGCAGGTCCTCAAGAAATCAATTCTGAAGCACTTTGAGGAGAGGAAAGTGTTCAGGAACAGTCAGCATGGATTCACCAAGGGCAAGTCATGCCTGACTAACCTAATTGCCTTCTATGATGAGATAACTGGGTCTGTGGATGAGGGGAAAGCAGTGGACGTGTTATTCCTTGACTTTAGCAAAGCATTTGATACTGTCTCCCACAGTATTCTTGTCAGCAAGTTAAAGAAGTATGGGCTGGATGAATGGACTATAAGGTGGATAGAAAGCTGGCTAGAGTGTCGGGCTCAACGGGTAGTGATCAATGGCTCCATGTCTAGTTGGCAGCGGTTTCAAGCGGAGTGCCCCAAGGGTCGGTCCTGGGGCCGGTTTTGTTCAGTATCTTCATTAATGATCTGGAGGATGGCGTGGACTGCACTCTCAGCAAGTTTGCAGATGACACTAAACTGGGAGGAGTGGTACATGCGCTGGAGGGTAGGGATAGGATACAGAGGGACCTAGACAAATTAGAGGATTGGGCCAAAAGAAACCTGATGAGGTTCAACAAGGACAAGTGCAGAGTCCTGCACTTAAGACGGAAGAATCCCATTCACTGTTACAGACTAGGGACCGAATGGCTAGGCAGCAGTTCTGCAGAAAAGGACCTAGGGGTTACGGTGGATGAGAAGCTGAATATGAGTCAACAGTGTGCCCTTGTTGCCAAGAAGGCTAACAGCATTTTGGGCTGTATAAGTAGGGGCATTGCCAGCAGATCGAGGGACGTGATCATTCCCCTCTATTCGACGTTGGTGAGGTCTCATTTGGAGTACTGTGTCCAGTTTTGGGCCCCACACTACAAGAAGGATGTGGAAAAATTGAAGAGAGTCCAGCGGAGGGCAACAAAAATGATTAGGGGGCTGGAGCACATGACTTATGAGGAGAGGCTGAGGGAACTGGGATTGTTTAGTCTGCAGAAGAGAAGAATGAGGGGGGATTTGATAGCTGCTTTCAGCTACCTGAAAGGGGGTTCCAAAGAGGGTGGATCTAGACTGTTCTCAGTGGTATCAGATGACAGAACAAGGAGTAATGGTCTCAAATTGCAGTGCGGGAGGCTTAGGTTGGATATTAGGAAAAACTTTTTCACTAGGAGGGTGGTGAAGCACTGGAATGGGTTACCTAGGGTACGTCTACACTACGAGATTAATTCAAATTTAGATAATTCGAATTTGGGAAACAGATTGTATAAATTCGATTGTGCGCGGCCACACTAAGCACATTAATTCGGTTTTTAACCACATTAATTCGGTGGTGTGCGGCCACACTACCCCATTAATTTTAACCACATTAATTCGGTGGTGTGCGGCCACACTACCCCTAATTCGAATTTACAAAATCGATTTTGGTGGTACTCCGCTCGTCGGGGTGGAGTACAGAAATCGATTTTAAGCGCCCTTTAATTTGAAGTAACTGGCTCCATTGTGTGGACGGGTTAAGGATTAATTCGGATTAACGCAGCTAAATCCGAATTAAAGTCGTAGTGTAGACCAGGCCCTAGGGAGGTGGTGGAATCTCCTTCCTTAGAGGTTTTTAAGGTCTGGCTTGACAAAGCCCTGGCTGGGATGATTTAGTTGGGAATTGGTCCTGCTTTGAGCAGGGAGTTGGACTAGATGACCTTCCAACCCTGATATTCTATGATTCTATAATCTAGTAACAGATTGGTTTGACCTTTGTTTTTATTTTGGAAAAACCGGGGAGTATAGTGGGGTAGGGTGTCAGTGAAATGTGTTATAAACGGGAAGGAACTCACTGAATCCCTCAGCTTCACAGCTACATTTTCCAACAGTCTGGGGTCTTTTTGCTTTTGGAGGTCTTAATAATTTGTAGGGAGTGTAATTTTGTTGTGCATATTAGCTGGACTCCATTGAAAAACATTGTCAGTCTTAAAGGTGACCTGCAAATAGTTTTGTACCCTTTTTGCTTCTATCTGATGGATAAAGAAGGGAAGAAAGTGTGGGTTTTTAAAGTTTGTTTTTCCCACTTGTTTTCTACAGGAGAAATTAAGGACCTGTCTATATTAAAAGATTCTCTGATGGAGAACTTGTGAAATGGTGACAATTGTGATCAGAAGGAAGGAGCAGAGGGAAACCTTCTCATAGTTGGGACCCTCCTTTCAGATGATGTTGGGGTATCCTCTTGCACTGAGGTTACCTCTCCGGGGGAGGGAACTCCAGTCATTAGGAAAAGGCAGGTGCTAGTAAAGGGAGATTCGATCATTAGAAACATAGATAGCAGGGTTTGTAACGACCGGGAGAACCGTATGGTGACTTGCCTGCCTGGTGCGAAGGTTGCGGATCTCTCGAGGCATCTAGATAGACTTATGTGTAGTGCTGGGGAGGAGCCTGTGGTTGTGGTACATGTAGGTACCAATGACATAGGGAAGGGTAGGAGAGACGTTCTGGAGGCCAAATTTAGGCTGCTAGGAAAGAGACTGAAATCCAGGACCTCTATGGTGGCATTCTCAGAAATGCTTCCAGTTCCACGTGCAGGGCCAGGTAGGCAGGCAGAGCTTCAGAGTCTCAATGCGTGGATGAGATGATGGTGTAGAGAGGAGGGGTTTAGATTTATTAGGAACTGGGAAACTTTTGGGATAGGGGGAACGTATTCAGGATGGATGGGCTCCACCTAAACCAAAGTGGCTCCAAACTGCTGGCACTTAACATTAAAAAGGTTGCAGAGCAGTTTTTAAACTAAGAGATGGGGGGAAAGCTGATTGCTGCAGAGGAGCAAGTGCATCAGACAGAGACTTCTCTTGGAGGAGAGTCTATTGAAAGAGATTCTCTAGGTTTTAGTCAGGAGGAGAGGATGGAAGAGGATAAAGAATGGGCCAGATCGGACGAGAAACATTCACATAAAAAGAATCTGATACATCAGAAAAGGGCAGACAAATAAAGAGTGACAAGTTTTTTAAGTGATTGTACACAAATGCTAGAAGTCTAAATAATAAGATGTGTGAACTAGAGTGCCTTGTGTTAAAGGAGGATATTGATATAAAGGCATCACAGAAACCTGGTGGAGTGAGGACAATCAATGGGACACAATCATTCTGGGGTACAAAATATATCGGAAAGACAGAACAGGTCGTGCGGGGCCGGGGAGTGGCACTATATGTGAAAGAGAATGTAGAATCAAATGAAGTAAAAATCTTAAATGAATCCACATGTTCCATAGAATCTCTATGGATAGTAATTCCATGCTCTAATAAGAATATAACAGTAGGGATCTATTATCGACCACCTCACCAGGACAGTGATAGAGACTATGAAATGCTGAGGGAGATTAGAGAGGCTATCAAAATAAAGAACTCAATAATAGTGGGGGATTTCAATTATCCCCCATATTGACTGGGTACATGTCACCTCAGGACAAAATACAGATACAAAATTTCTTGATACTTTAAATGACAGCTTCTTGGAGCAGCTGTACAGGAACCCACAAGGGGAGAGGCAATTCTCGATTTAGTCCTGAGTGGAGCGCAGGATCTGGTCCAAGAGGTAACTATAACAGGACCACTTGGAAATAGTGACCATAATATAACATTTAACATTCCTGTGGTGGGAAGAACACCTTAGCAGCCCAACACTGTGGCATTTAATTTCAGAAAGGGGAACTATGCAAAAATGAGGAGATTAGGTAAACAGAAATTAAAAGGTACAGTGACTAGAGTAAATCCCTGCAAGCTGCATGGACACTTTTCAAAGACACCATAATAGAGGCCCAACTTAAACGTATACCCCAAATTAAAAAACACAGTCAAAGAACTAAAAAAGCGCCACTGTGGCTTACAACCATGTAAAAGAAGCAGTGAGAGATAAAAAGGCATCTTTTTAAAAATGGAGGTCAGTTCCTAGTGAGGTAAATAGAAAGGAGCATAAACACTGCCAAATTAAGTGTAAAAATGTAATAAGCCAAAAAGGAGTTTGAAGAACAGCTAGCCAAAAACTTAAAAGGTAATAACAAAATGTTTTTTAAGTGTATCAGAAGCAGGAAGCCTGCTAAACAACCAGTGGGGCCCCTGGACGATTGAGATACAAAATGAGCACTTAAAGACGATAAAGTCATTGCAGAGAAACTAAATGAATTCTTTGCTTCAGTCTTCATGGCTGAGGATGTTAGGGAGATTCCCAAACCTTAGACATCCTTTGTAGGTGACAAATCTGAGGAATTGTCACAGATTGAAGTGTCATTAGAGGAGGGTTTTGGAATTAATTTATGAACTTAACAGTAACAAGTCACCAGGACCAGATGGCATTCACCCAAGAGTTCTGAAAGAACTCAACTCGTGAAATTGCGGAATTATTAACTATGGTATGTAACCTATCCTTTAAATCAGCTTCTGTACCCAATGACTGGAAGATAGCAATGTAACACCAATATTTAAAAAGGGCTCTAGAGGTGATCCCAGCGATTACAGACCGGTAAGTCTAACATCAGTACTGGGCAAATTAGTTGAAACAATAGTAAAGAATAAAATTGTCAGACACATAGAAGAACATAAATTGTTGGGCAAAAGTCAACATGGTTTCTGTAAAGGGAAATCATGTCTTACTAATCTATTAGCGTTCTTTGAAGGGGTCAACGAACATGTGGACAAGGGGGATCCAGTGGATGTAGTGTACTTAGATTTCCAGAAAGCCTTTGACAACGTCCCTCACCAAAGGCTCTTGCGTAAATTAAGTTGTCAGGGGATAAGAGGGAAGGTCCTTTCATGGCTTGAGAACTGGTTAAAAGACAGGGAACGAAGGGTAGGAATAAATGGTAAATTTTCAGAATGGAGAGGGGTAACTAGTGGTGTTCCCCAAGAGTCAGTCCTAGGACCAATCCTATTCAACTTATTCACAAATGATCTGGAGAAAGGGGTAAACAGTGAGGTGGCAAAGTTTGCAGATGATCCTAAACTGCTCAAGATAGTTAAGACCGAAGCAGACTGTGAAGAACTTCAAAAAGATCTCACAAAACTAAGTGATTGGGCAACAAAATGGCAAATGAAATTTTATGTGGATAAATGTAAAGTAATGCACATTGGAAAAAATAACACCAACTATACATACAATATAATGGGACTAATTTAGCTACAACTAATCAGGAAAGAGTTCTTGGAGTCATTGTGGATAGTTCTCTGAAGACGTCCACGCAGTGTGCAGCGGCAGTCAAAAAAGCAAACAGGATGTTAGGAATCATTTAAAAAGGGATAGAGAGTAAGACAGCTTTCACTCTATCTCTTTATATTGCACTTATATAAAGCCATGGTACGCCCACATCTTGAATACTACATACAGATGTGGTCTCTTCATCTCAAAAAAGATGTACTGGCATTAGAAAAGGTTCAGAGAAGGGCAACCAAAATGATTAGGGGTTTGGAACAGGTCCCATATGAGGAGAGAGTAAAGAGGCTAGGACTTTTCAGCTTGGAAAAGAGAAGACTAAGGGGGGATATGATAAAGGTCTATAAAATCATGAGTGGTGAGGAGAAAGTGAATAGGGAAAAGTTATTTACCTGTTCCCATAATATAAGAACTAGGGGCCACCAAATGAAATTAATGAGCAGCAGGTTTAAAACAAATAAAAGGAAGTTCTTCACACAGCACACAGTCAACCTGTGGAATTTCTTGCCTGAGGAGGTTGTGAAGGCTAGGACTATAACAGGATTTAAAAGAGAAGTAGATAAATTCATGGCGGTTAAGTCCATTAATGGCTATTAGCGAGGATGGGTAAGGAATGGTGTCCCTAGCCTTTGTTTGTCAGAGGATGGAGCTGGATGGCAGGAGAGAGATCACTTGATCGTTACCTGTTAGGTTCACTCCCTCTGGGGCACCTGGCATTGGCCACTGTCGGCAGACAGGATACTGGGCTGGATGGACCTTTGGTCTGACCCAATATGGCCGTTCTTATGTTCTTATCTGAAGATCAGAGAAGGTTCAGCTTTAAAGTGGAGAAGGGATTACTGGTCGTGCGGGGCCGGGGAGTGGCACATTAACATTTTTCTTCTAAAATTTGTTAGTCTCTAAGGTGCCACAAGTACTCCTGTTCATTTTTCTTCTGTTTACTTTTAGTAAAACCTATTTAGCTTCTAAGGCTAAGTAATGTTTTGAATAATGAAATTCCTTGTGAAAGATTCAGATCCTTCCTTCTTTCAGTTAGAGTGTTAAGACATGCCTTATCACCCAGACGTCCTCCAGAAAAGCTAGGGAAGGGCAGACTCTACATTTTAAGGGCTTGTCTCTACATGGAGTTATTCAGGAATATCTCTGTGTGCATGCTCATATTCTGGAGCATGAGTGTGGTGTTCTGGTTTAGCTGATTCGAGAGGAGCAAGGCGGCACTCTTATTTCAGAATAAGAGCGTCCTCGCAGGGAGTTAATCAGAAATAGCTGATGCCGTTTAAATTTGCACCTACCTTAATCAAAATTAACTTTCAAGTGTAGCCCCAAAGGAAGAAACTAGCAGGGGAAAAAAAGTTAAGGAGAGCCTGAGAGGATTTTTGTTAACATCATAAAGAAGCAGAAAAGATCACATGTCCAGTTTTTTTAAAACTCCTTTGCTGCTAACTCTTCTTTAACACAGTTTTGCTGGGGAATAGACTCGATGTTCAAATGAACTTTTATATATAATTTCAGGGCTTCTCACCTGGATGACCTCATTAACTCTTTCTCCTGGGGGATGCTGTCTCTCACAGCTGAAGAGATTGCTGAATTGCTGCTTTGTAGCCAGATAAATATCTAACGAGTCTTTTGAAATCCTGCCTTTATTCTCCAGGCAACAAAAAACAAGCTCTCAGAGGACAGTGATGCTCCCCCACCCAAGAGATCCCATATCTTCTACGGCAGTTTGGAGGAGAAGGAAAGGGAACGTCTTGCCAAAGGAGAATCAGGGCTGCTGGGAAGAGATAGAGTGAAAGCTGCGATTGAAGCAGGCAATATTAACATAACCAGCGGTAAGAGTGCACTCTGTGTAACACCCTCTTCTTGTTTGGGCCCTGTGAAATCTGCATTAACGAGAACACAGACGGAATCACAGAATCAAAACATTAACGTGGAATCCTGCTCTCCCTGCCACTAGGGCTGCTGCAGGACACTGTCAGGGAGGGCTGCATGGCTGAGCTAGGTACAGCCGCACTTAGTCAAGCTGCTCTCGATTGGGGGCCCCCGATCTGCTGTGGTGTGTGCGGTGGGAGAGGGGCACAGATGTCAGGTTGTCCCCCTCCCCCTGCTGGTATACCCAGTCCCAGCTTGGGTGGGGGGACAAAGGGGCAACTGTGTGCACCAGCTTCTGGCTCAGCCTGGCTGCTGTCTGAACAAGTGTTCAGACTGGTGAGTGCACTGCTTAAAGAGACAGCATGCAGACATACTCCCCTAACACACACGCTGTCTCACTAACTCCCCTAACACACACACACACACACACACACACTACTGTGGACTTCTTGTGTTACTGTTCAGCAATGTCAGATTGGTCATATTACTGAGTGCTACTTTAAAAGGTGATTTAAAATGTGTCACTTTTACCATATACTGTATATTTGCAGGATGTTTTGTTTAAATTGTAGACATTTTTTTAAAATCAGCTTTTCCCATTGCAATTCAGTTCTGAACATTTTTATGCATTTATAGTAAGGCTACTTAATTATTGTCCGTGTATCAAACAATCTTGATTTAAACACCCACCCACCCCAAAAGATGGAATTAATTTTTAACTGACTTAGAGAGTGTTTATAAGGATAGGTTTGAATATTGGCCAAAATTGTAGATGCACAAACTTTGCCCAGCTGAAAGGCATGTAGGGCCTCTGAAATCTACGTTAACAAGAACACAGACGGAATCACGGAAGCAAAACAATAACACGGAATTCCTTTTCTCGCTCCTGGCTGTGGCTCCAGGGCTGGAGAAGAGTGAATTCATTTTTAAAAAATAAATCTAAAAATCCACAAAAATAAAATGGATTTAATAGGACCCTAGGCATGCTGGCAGCTTGCCAGAAGCCTGAGGGCTGTACTTAATCAGCTGCTGAACTTCAATACAGAGGTTGGGGCTGCTGAGACTAGAAGTCCTAATATCCAGTGCACCATCTTGATTTGAGCAGGGTGTCTGGAGGAACATGCCATTGCTGGTACCAAATAGCATAGAATCATAGAATATCAGGGTTGGAAGGGACCTGCTTTAAATGGTTGTGAGAATCATTTTTAAATTATATATATTTTTTTGTGGTTAGAATTGTCCAAACCTTTGCTGCTTTAATTTCATTTGTTGTTGTTTTAATCTGATGGCTCTGTTTCTGGCGTAGGTGAGGTCTTTGATCTTGAAGACCACATAAGTGAGCGTCAGGCAGAAGTGTTGGCTGAGTTTGAGCGCAGGAAGCGTGCCAGGCAGATCAACGTTTCCACAGATGACTCTGAAGTCAAGGCATGCCTACGAGCACTTGGGGAGCCCATCACGCTCTTTGGAGAGGGGCCTGCAGAACGGAGAGAGAGGTGCTGTGCCTAGTCCTCTGTGTGGCTGATAGTGGTAACCACCCCCACCCCATTCAAATCTCCTGTCAAATTCCTTGAGATGTTGAGTGCAGTGAGTATTGTTGACCAGTGAGTCTTCATGGTGATGTAGAAGGAGTTGAAGGGAGGCGACAGTGAAAGAAACTGACCATCTCTCCTGGCCAAGATTATCTAGAACTCACTGAGTGAATAGGGTTAACTTTTGATGCATCTCATTACAGATTGAGAAATATTCTCTCGGTGGTTGGCACAGATGCCTTAAAAAAGACCAAGAAAGATGATGAAAAATCTAAGAAATCCAAAGAAGAGGTAAAATCTCCCATTCTTAGTGTCTGCTGGCTGTTAATGCAGAGAGGAGGAGGCTGCTTGACAGCCTGTTTGGCAGCCTATATTATTTCCAGGCCTCTATCCTGGTGGATTCTTGTTTCAATAGAGGGTCTGATAGTATGAATTCACTCCACGCATCATCCCTTCCTGCCACTACTACCCATTTGAAAAAGCCTGTTGCTTCCACTTTTATAACCTATTAAATCAGGGGTATCAAATTTATTGTGTAGAAAAGGCTGCATTCCACATTTAGTTATTGTCCATGAGCCAGAAGTGTAGATGTAGGGCTCCATGCCCCGCTCCTTCCACAACAGAAAACTTGCTGCTGGCAATGAGAGGACTGCATGAAGAGCAAGGCCAGAATGTGTCCTTTTAGAGTAATTAACCTTTTAATTACTATTATTAAGTACTTTATTGCCACATTCATTGTCTTTGCCACCCACTTTGAGCCACCACACCACTTTTTCTGCCCTTCTCCACCCTCCTTTCTCTCCCTCTTCATTTTGTTTTTCCTTTATTCTTCTCTCTGCGTTCTCTTCCTTGCAGCAACTCTCACTTCCCACTCCCTGGACTTCCTTCCCCCTTCCATCTGCTAAAATAATTAACTATGCAGTGGTTAAATGAAAAGCTGAGACTGCGCAATCTGAACATGGCATGTGGGCTATTTAAACATCTCAGACAAGCCAAATCTGGTCCATGAGACCGTATGTGTGACACGTCTGCCTTAAACCCTTCTCTAGGGATAGTAGAGCCACACTAATCCACACACTTTATAAACCCCCGAAAATAGCTGCTTCCCACTCTCAGCACAGGTTTAACAGCAGATGCTGCAGTGGCATCACTCAAACTTTTTCTGCGTTTTTTTTGTTTGTTAGTATCAGCAAACTTGGTACCATGAAGGGCCCAACAGCCTGAAAATAGCTAGGCTGTGGATCGCCAACTACTCGCTCCCCAGGTAAGGAACCAGGTTACAAATTGAAAACAGTGGGAGAAGACATGAGCTGTTATAAGGAGCAGCAGACTTGTTAAACCAAGCTAATGATTGCCCTGTGGTGGGCAAAGCTGGGAGCTTGAGAACAGGGGACTCATAGCTGTGGTTGGAGCCAAGCATAAAGGACTATGGGGTTGTACACATGACTAGCGCTGGCAATAGCCCAGCTTTGAGGCCAGGAAGGAGAGGACAGGACCTATGCCAGCCCTAGGGCAGGGGGATGTGAGGTATAATCACTCTAATATTGCTCATGCCACAGGGCAACAAAGCGGCTGGAAGAAGCCCGTCTGTACAAAGAGATTCCAGAGGCGACCAGGACATCCCAGAAGCAAGAACTGCACAAATCCCTGAGGGTAAGGGGTGGTTTTATCTCTGATCATAAGTGATCAGCAAGAGATGGCTCTACCAGAGCAAAGCTCCTAGGCCTAGAGTGACTTCCCAGCTGCATGTTATTCTCCAAGCCCTGCCTAGCATGCTCTACCCCTTCTCTGATCGTGTGACCAGGCTGGGCCTTGAACCTAAAATGGTCCTGTCCCGTCAGTGATTCAGAGGACAGGGTTTGGGTTTAATCCTTATAGCCCTGCACGGATACAAATTTATATCCCAAACAGGAGACGCAGTCAACTGCATGGAAAGGACGGGGGCAGGGCGGAGGCATTATAGCTGCGCCAGAGGACCTGCCAGCATGGGGCATTGGCTCCTGGGAGCAGCGGCCCCACATTCTGCTCCTTTCCCCACTGCGGTTCCCGGGAGAGCCCTGCAGTTCCACCGATGCCGATTTATACCTGCAGATATCTGCATCCATGGATATAAATTTGTATCCGCGCAGTTCTATTAATCCTCTCCCTGCAGGGCAAAGGGATGGAGACACATCTGTGCACTTCTGCACGAGTAGCCTATGGTGATAAAGAAACTGCCTGGGCTGGTCACTGGCTTTTTTTCAGCAGGGAAGAGGGATCATGGTTTTTTTTTAAAGATTGTTCTCTCACCTGCTTCCTTGACACCTGGGAGCCTTAAACCAATTGAAAAAACCAACATAGTAACAATTGTTTCAGAATGAGTCAATGAACCCCCCCCCCCTTCTGTAAAAATGGAACTAGAAGCCAATTAACAGAGCGTTCTCACACTGTGCCCTAAAGCTAGTAATATTGTACCTAATACCTCCAGAGGGGGCAGCTTTAGATGGGTGGACTCTTTCCTGAGAACACCCTGCCACTAGCCCTGGCAAAATCAATGGCGATTGCACCCGGTATGTAGGAAAAGAGGGACCCAGACCACATAGGGCTCTCTGGATCAGAACCAACACTTTGAAGTGCACCTTCAAACATATCCAGTAGTGCAGGGCCCAGCAAGCTGAGAGCTTATGCTGATCTAACTCTAAGCGTCTACACTAAAAATCCCACCGATGTAAGTCGCCTACTACATTGATTTAATAACTCCACCTCCGTGAGAGGTGTAGCACTTAGATCAATGTAGTTAGGGTGACAAGGTGTTCATATAGACACTGCATTACTTACATCACCTTTCGGCTGTCAGCCCCGCCCTGTGCAGGACTCACAGCTGTCAGTGCCCCATAATATCTTGGTGGAAGTGCTCCTGGTGAGGAAGCACAGCACAGACAGAAGGTACGTAGTGTGGATGGGAACCACTGCTTTAATTACTGCAGTGGCAGTACATTGAGTTAAGTCAACTTAATTTTGTCGTGTAGACCTGCCCTACAGTACAATGTGTCTGCTCCATGGAATTGGCATGGTGCTGGGGCAGTTCACCTCTTTGCAGAGTGACTTGGTGAAGGTCTCCGTTCTCTTTGCTTGGGTGTGTCACTTGAATGGCCTCCTTAAAAAGGGGAGGCTCTTGCTGGTTTGTGCTGTTTTGAGTCAGAGTTGTCTCTATGTCTTTGCAGTCCTTGAATAATTTCTGCAGTCAGATTGGGGATGACCGCCCGATATCTTACTGCCATTTCAGTCCCAATTCCAAACTCCTCGCTACAGCCTGCTGGTCAGTTTCCTTTTACAATACCTTTTGGGAGGGGTGAGAAGGATGTGGCAGAGTCCTGGGAGATTTATTCTTGGGGGAATTCTGTGCCAATTTTTTTTAAAGATTGTGCACAATATTTTAAAATTCTGCAATATTCTGCATATTTTTTGTCAAATATAATCACACCCATTTCAATTATTTTGGTAATTTATTTCAAAATATCCATTAACAAGTGTCTGTAACAATATAGACCAAAAAAGATTCAGGAAATGTTTTTTGACAAATAGATCCCTTACTAGGCATATTAATACAGAACTTTGAGCAATGATTCATTTAAACTACAATACAAGTGTGTATTTTCTGCACCCCTCAGAAGCAGTGAGAAGGCTTGGGGGGATTCAGGGGTAATGGAGGAGCTGAGGGAGAGGGAAGTAATTGCTGGGAAGCAGCCTGGGAGTGAACCCAGAGGGTTGTTGGGTGTTGGTGGGAGAACTATGGAATAGGATTTGGGGGGGGGGGATTGTTAGGGAGTTGGGGAGCATCCCCCATGCAGACCCTGGCTGACCCCTAGCCTCTCCCATTTAGTCAAGTACATCTGCCCTATTCCCATGTGTCCTTGCACCCCAACTTTCCATTCAGCCAGGCATGTCTGCACATGTCCCCTTGTGGTCCTGTACCCCCTTGTCCCTGTGTGGCCCTGCACCTTCACTCAGCCAGCCATAGCTGCCCCGTCTCCATGTATTCCTTCACCCCCAGGCCCATTCAGCCCCTGGCTTAATGTCACCCCACTAGCTCCTGTGCCCCTGCCCCAGTCTGCCTCCCCTACTAGCTCTTCTGAACCCCATTGTGTGAGACCACCCCTAGCATCCCCATGTGCCCTGCTACTCTGTCCATCTCTCCCCCACCCCCTCCCCAATATATCCCGTGCCTTCTCACCTGGACCGGCAGGGCACTGTGAGGAAGGCAGCCTCTGGCCCCTCCCTCTCCATGGCTGGCTGCTCCAGCCATTGAGTCAGGTGCCCTCTCTTCTGGCACCACATCAGCCTCTGGTGGGTGAAAGGTGTAATTGCAGTGTGACCCCTCTCACGGCTTCCCTTGGACACCTCATCAGAATACATTATTCTGCAGGGGGGAAAAGACTGCGGAGGACATTAATTCTGCGCTTGCACAGTGGTTCAAAATTCCTCTAGGAGTAGGGTTTTCAGATCTCAAGTAAGGCTTATGCCTGCTTTTCTAAACCCTGCCTTCACACCATTCTACTTCCTAGCAAGGGTTTGAAGCATCTGTTCCCCTTATAGCAAGGTCACAAAGCATTCCCGGCATTTCATGCCCTCACTTTTCACTTCTGTGCATCAAGCCCTGTGCCCAGCCCTTCAGTGTGTGGTTTGTGGGATCATGTGATGCTCTAGTGTCTGCACCACAAAGAGGATCTGAGCCTGCAGCTAACACCCACCCACCCACTGAGTGGCACATTCCACCTCTGCATTGGAGGTGGCTCTTCTTGCATTGACTAAGAGCAGTGAGAACTGTCCCTTCTCCTACTGGTTGAGCCCTTCACCCACAATCACTCCTCAAGGGAGGAGACTTCTCATCTGTTCAGTGGACTGCCTGCCAAAGCCCCCTCTAACCCTTCAGGGATCAGTCTTGTGGGAGTTAGGTCAGTGTTTACCAGTATTTTAGTCACTGCAGTAACCCCACACTCTGTTTTCTTAGTTGTTTTTTGAGCTGTGCTTTTGGGGTTCGCAATCCCTCCTGTGTTGTGACTGTGACTCCAACCATGTTTCTTGTGTTCAACAGGAGTGGCCTGTGCAAGCTCTGGTCTGTGCCTGACTGCAATCTTGTTCATACTTTACGAGGTAGAAGTGCTTTTGCTGATGCAAGCTCTTTGCTAAGTACCCTTATTCCCCTCAGAGTCTGGTTATAATGTAAACCATTGCTATTTGGCTAAAGATGCTTTGGGAACTGGATTCTTTGTGGGTGACTCTCTGCAACTTTCACCAGTGCTGGAGAGGGGAGGAGAGGGGGCCATGAGCTCATTGTTTGTCGCTGGTCATTGAAATTGGTGGGGGGGTTTCCTAGTTTGTGCTGACATACTTTAGCCAGATGTCCAAGTCCCTGGTTAGTCCACAGTGAGGAAGAATCCTGTGGTTCCATGTCCAATAAGCCAGAACTTGGTTGCACAATTCTGACCTGATAAAACCTGTTGTCAGAAGAGCTGGTGGGGGGAAGCAGAGATCACCCAGCAGAGCATGCAGTCTTTTGACTTTCTCTCTCTCTCATTCTCACCCTCGCTAAGGGCACAACACCAACGTAGGAGCAATAGTGTTCCATCCCCAGGCTACTGTCTCCCTGGACAAGAAGGACATCAACCTGGCCTCTTGTGCAGCTGATGGCTCTGTCAAACTCTGGAACCTTGAAAGGTCAGAATGACACTGGACAGTGGAGCCAAGTTCTGGATGATGGACTAAGTGCTGCTGAGGTCTTAAAACTCTGCATTGGGAGTTCAGTGTTTCACCGTAGTCTTCTGCCAGGAGAAAATTCCCAGCTACGGGAGCTAAGGAGTTAACTTTTTACATTGTCTGGGCTCTCAGTTAACACCAGTATCCAAAGAGGGATGGACCAAATGTAACACCTTGCTACCGAAGAGTCATTTGTTGGGATCAGGAGCCAGACGTGGCTGTCATCAAAAGCCAGGTCCAGCCTTTAGTCTGGCAAGAATAAAACAACGAGGGGTGCAGGATATTGACATCTGGCTTGTTTTAAAAGCAAAGCCCTGCAGTGTGTCTCTGCATGAGACACAGGTGGCTTTGAGGGCCTCAGCAGCTTCCTATTAGCTTTGAGGGATGGTTTTTAATTGTCTTTGGCATGGCAGCAGTAAATTGGCACCAGGGGATTTAGTTATTTGTCCCATGTGGACATGGAGACGGTTATCTCTTTAATTGGCCTGTTTGGATGAATGTTTTTCTTTCTGATACTCTTTCAAACCTCTTAGTGGCTGCTGGGCTGATGCATGTAATTTTGGCAGAACGGATATCAGCCCATTCGTGACCACCATGTGACTCCTTCCGCATGGCTGGTGTCGTGTCTTCCCATCACTGTACTTGTTCTGGGCGACTGGGATGGTGATAACTGCTGCTTCTCTCGGTCATGTTCAGATTTCGTGTCCGCTGTTTATTATTCTCTGTATTACTGTAGCATCTAGGAGGTGCTATACAGCCACAGACAAGATAGGCCCTGCCCCAGGGAGCTCAGGCATTTAATAGTGTTATTGCAGTGGTTCCCAAACTTTAACAGCCTGCGAACCCCTTTCACTAAATTGTGAAATCTCGTGAACCCCCTCCTAAAAATGAATATTTTCAGGGATTTAAGTTTAAATTTCCTCAGTGTGATGGATGCCCCAACTGCCGGGCCCGGAATCTATGAACCTCTGAAAAATATTTTTAATTGAAACTTTTTTTAACGAACATAGAAAAAGCAGAAACCAAAAATGTTTTGTAAAATGTTTTTTTGGCTTTTGTTTTAAAAAAAATGGTTTCGAATAAAAATAAATTCATTTTTGGTTTTCAAAAATCAGAAAATGTTTCATGAAAACAGTTTTTGAAAATGGACCATTTTTCCGTTTCAGTTTTTTGTAAATTTTTCTTGGGGAATTTTGAAAAATGTGAAAAAAATTCAAAACTGTCTGTGAAAAATGCTTGGTATTTTTCACCCACCTCTAGTTTAGGGTGAGGTTGTGGCTGGTGGTAACAAGGAGGGC
>NW_020664859.1:2145699-2160055 GCF_002925995.2 Terrapene triunguis | reverse complement strand
TTATGCTCTAATAAATTTGTTAGTCTCTAAGGTGCCACAAGTACTCCTGTTCTTTTTGCGGATACAGACTAACACGGCTGCTACTCTGAAACCTATCCCTGTGGAAACACTGACTAGTGGAATAACCACTTCCTGCCTTTTGGGATGTGCCAACTATCAAAGCCCTGTTGTCGAGCCATACCATCAGCTCACTACCTGTGGTTAACACTGATTTTGATCAGTAGAAAGCATGAGCAAATAAGTCTGGGAATGGAGGTTCTCCTGCTAATGGGCTTGGGCAAAGAGTGGAGCAGATCCTATTGAGTCATTGTTAAGACCCAGATACCCTGAGGGCAGAGGGTCTGATCTATCCTGAAACCCAGCCGTACACATAGCCTGAATATATCTGAAATGCTGGCTCCAGAAGGAGCCACAGACCCTGCTGCTTAGTAGAATCTCTTTGAAATGGCCCCACGGAGAACAGTAATAACCCTTATGAGTCAGTGGCCCCACTCTTTGCTTCTCTTCCCTCCATTCCAGTTCCAAGGGATCTCCAGACTCTGTTCCCTGCTGTGTCTTGCATCTGTAACTGGCAGGTTATAATGTACTTTTCCTGGGTCTTTAAACCATCACCTGACTCTTTGTTTAAATGGGGACTTACCCTCCCCTCCAACTATGCACAGGTATTAAAAATAATGCCTCTCTCTCAACCGCCCCTTAAGTAAATATCTGCCAATCTTCCCAGAGCATTGGGTGCCAAAGCTCACATGCTCTTCAGAAATCTGCCAGTCAGTTCCCCTTGGAACCAAAATGACACAAACTGGCAGCCTGTCACTATGACTAACTGACTTACCTGGAGAAACAAATTCTCACTCAGGTGCCGTCACTTGCATCTTTCAGCCCCCTGCTAGGAAACATGCCTGCGGAGTGAAAGCTGGGCACAGTGAGCTGTAGGAGAGCATCTGACAGCGTGGGGCAAATGCAATTCTCCATGTGTGGCCAGTGAATACACATCTTTGCTCTGCTCTTTGAGGCTTGTAGTAGGAAGAGGGCCTGAAACATAAGTCTTTTATGTCAGAGGCCTGGTATGAAGCCTGAGGCCTGGGCTAAAGTAGCGGTCAAAACTTTGCTGTTATAAAGCAAAATCGGGCTGTGAACTATGGGCAGGCCCTGCTCACAGAATCTGGCAAGAACAGGACTGATATTGCAAAAACACACACTCCTAAGAGTGTGAGGCTAGGAACAGAGCACTCCCACGAACACATTCCAGAAGGGTGGTACCAGAACACCTTGATACCAGCATATTCCCTAAATATAACAGGAACACACTGACCCATCCTAAAGATAAGGTCAGGATGACAGTGTGATGGATAGAGATGTGCAAGGTGATGGGGTGGTAACTGACTATGTCAGAGGAGCAGTGTGTAACTTGTTTGCATTGATGTATAAAAGATATCTCAGAGTGAGTGTCTTTGGCTGGCCTGGGGGATAATGGAAAGTCCCGCCATTAACTGAGCTAGTCCATTGCAACAGTCATCCATGTGTTAGTGTACCTATAACCATTGAGCCAGGGCACTGGGACTGTGTTTCGTTGACAATAAACCTGACCAAGTGCCTTCGCTATGAACCAAGTTTGTGGATTTATTGGGCAGTTTGATTGGAGCCTCCTGTACGGGCTTTCTGGCCAGAGTCAGTACAGCACACACAAAGAATACACATGCAGCCAAACATCTGACCACAGGGCTGACTTATCCCAGCAGCACTACCACAGGTGTGCATGTGCTATTGCGTTTATACCATGCAGGGCACTCAGTGGGTGAAATGTTCATTTTATTGGCAGGATCTGTGCTCCCTTTGGTGGCTGGCCAACTGACTGCCATTGTCATGTGGCACTGGGGAAGCGTCCTTTTCCCCAGCACATTGCAAGGACACTGCAGAACACTAACGTCTTCTCGGTGTCGTCAGGGCTACAAGGCTTGTTCCTAGTCATCCCCTGCTGTCCAGCAGATGAGGTTCTGGGTTGACCAGCAGTGATGTGCTGATGAAGCAGTTATTATCCGTTTGTGTTTCTAACGGTGTTGAGCACCCACATACCTTCTAGTCTGAGCCAAGGTTAGAATTCTGAAAAATGCATTGAGTTGGACACATGGCTTTGTTTTTCCAGCTATGATCACTCCTGGCGCCTCTGGGACCTGCAAGCTCAAGAGGAGATCCTCCATCAGGAGGGGCACAGCAAGGGGGTCTATGACATCGCCTTCCACGTTGATGGCTCTCTTGCTGGGACTGGGTAAGATTTACATTGAACCTTAGCAAGGTTGTCGCTCAGGATCAGATGCCCTTTGCTGGGCTGGGTGTGTTTGTTTGGGCTAGTGACCACTCTTGTGTGTTTAAGAAGTGTCAATGCTGAGTTTTCTTTCCCCAGTGGCATGGATGCCTTTGGTCGGGTGTGGGATCTACGTACTGGGCGCTGTATCATGTTCCTGGAGGGCCACCTGAAGGAAATCTATGGGATTAACTTCTCCCCAAATGGGTAAGGAGGGAGTTGGAATGGTGCAGCTAGGGGTTCTGAGAGCATGAACTCCAGCTGAGACCAGTGTGCTCTTCCTTCTCCCCATGGCAGATATCACATAGCAACTGGGAGCGGGGACAACACATGCAAAGTGTGGGACCTCCGCCAGAGGAAGTGTGTCTACACCATACCTGCCCACCAGAACCTGGTGACTGGAGTGAAGTTTGAACGTAAGTATTTCCCCTCCCACACTTTGGTTTGCTTAGCAACACTTCCTCCTAATTCCCTGGGCTGATGTGGCTGGGATAGCTGTATGTGCAACAAAACTGCAGAACAATCTGTGCTGGTAATAGCCAGAAATCCCAGAACTCAGCAGACTCCTCTCCAGAATCTGCAATCTGGTGTTGGCAATCTATTGTCGTCTGTTTTTTCTACATGCGAACCTCACCTCTTCCCCTCTCCTTCACTGCAGCTACGCATGGTAACTTCCTGCTCACCGGTGCTTATGATAACACAGCCAAGATCTGGACTCACCCAGGCTGGTCCCCTCTGAAAACGCTGGCTGGCCACGAGGGAAAAGTAATGGGATTGGATATCTCCTCAGATGGGCAGCTAATAGCAACATGCTCATATGACAGGACCTTCAAGTTGTGGATGGCAGAGTAGCTCTGAGCTGCCAGTGACTCAGGATGGGGAATATCACAGACTGGGCTGTCCCTGCATTTTTATATTAAAAAAAAAAAAAAAAAAATCAACTGTTGCATCAACTACGATCGTGGCTGGAGTTACTGGCTGGCGTCGGCTTCCCCATGGTGCTGGTGCATCCCCTGTGCTGGGAGTTGGCCAAAGTCAGAGTTGATCTGAGCTCCTGGAGTGATGCAGTAACCTTGCTTTGTATAATCTCTACCCCCTGCCTCGGGGGAGAAATTCTGGTGTGAGCCATCTGCTCTACCTCCCCTTCATCATGGGCTTTACTCTTTGTTATACATGTTTGTAAATACCCTCCCTCCCCCCTTCAGATGCACTGTGCCATAAAACCCATCGGTTGGCATCACCCTCAAGATCAGTTTTGTAGGAGACTTTCCCCAGCCATGGAGCCTGAATGATCTTGCTTTTGGCAAAGAGCCAGCTGCTTCAGTCATTTAAATATGGCACATTGGTTCTCCCAGCACAGAGATTGGATCTCTGCAGAACGTGGAAGCCCATGCCCCCTTAGGCATCTGCTGTGGGTGAATTTTAAGCGGCGGGAGAGGAGGGAGTTTCTCTTCATGCAAAATCAAGCTTGAACTGCCCACTGCCCTAGATCCCCTTCTGCCTCTGTGATACTTCAGAGTATTAAAACACAAACACTTTCAAATCACATGGACTTCTCCAGCTTAAGCTGCCTGCAAGTCTCTGCTGGGAGGTGCATACAGAGGTGTCAGTTACAGCTTTGTTGCTAGTTTGTTTCACTTTAAGGTTCTTGCTCTAGCCACCCACTGTAGAGAACATTCACTTTCTCAAATCTTCCCAGTGAAGTTTTGCAGGTGCCTGTTTCTAAGAAACCTGTTGTGACCTCAGTGTCTGTGCACTTTGGTTGTACTGGAGCTGTGTGGGGGAGGGGCCTGCAGCATCTGTTACCAGCCACAGCTGTGTACCTAGGAAGCAGTCCCATGACGGGGAGGCATCAGGCCAGCTGTTGTCCCTCTTCTCTCCCTACACTTCGATCAGCAATATAGGAACCTTGCATGCAGCAGTGTGTGTACTTGTGAGAGTGGATGGGTGATACAGCGTTGCTCGTTCTCAGTTGCACGCTTCCCTGTGTTTTGTTTGTATGCACTAACCAGTGCATTAAACAGGGTGAGGGAGATAGCCATGGAGTGTGGAAAAGCTGATCTCTTTGTGGGGCTGTCTCTGAAAAGTGCCCCCAGCGAGGGAGAAGCAGCTTCATCTTCTCCCATTCCTCTTGAGAGTAGCAGTGCATGCCCGCAGCAGCGTAGTTCTTCTCCACCACCAATTCCCTAAGTACTGTGGTTAGTGAAAAGGAATGAAATGGGTCCCTTTTGGCTGAGGAAGTGAGGTTACTCCTTGCCTCTCTAGCTGACTACATGAAGCATCTGGTCTCACCTGCTCTTTGCCCCATCACCTCTGATTCATTATTGAGAGGAACAGGAGTACTTGTGGCACCTTAGAGACTAACAAATTTATTTCAGCATAAGCTTTCATGGGCTACTGCCCACTTCAGCGGATGCATAGAATGGAACACGCAGAAAGAAGATATTTATACATACAGAGAACATGAAAAGGTAGGAGTAGCCAGACCCAACTGTAAGAGGCCAATCAATTGAGATGAGCTATCATCAGCAGGAGAAAAAAAACTTTTGCAGTGATAATTGAGGTGACCCATAGAAGGTGTGAGGATACTTAACATGGGGAAATAGATTCAATTAGTGTAATGACCCAACCATTCCCAGTCTCTGTTTAAACCTAAGTTAATTGTATCTAATTTGCATATTAATTCAAGTTCAGCAGTCTAGACTCTCCTGCTGCTGATAGCTCATCTCAATTGATTGGCCTCTTACAGTTGGTATAGCTACTCCCACCTTTTCATGTTCTCTGCCCGGTGCGTACTCTGCTAGAGTGGCCATCTTTCGGGCCCAGGGGTTGCAGTGGCAACATACGTCCAAAGTGCAGCACAGACATTGTATATAAACCCAAAACAACTCCTACCATAATCCCAGCCTGTACAGTGAGACCTGCACTAGGGACCCCACTTCCAGTCAGCCCTGGCCTGGAGACACCACTTAAAATATCCCCTGAGCTATCCAGTGCAATTTATTTGCTCTTTTAAGATCCATCTTTACTAAGCAACTGATGTTTGGTCTTCTGGACAGTACCTTAAACAAGGTTACACTGTAGTTTACAGGCAAATAGAAATCACTTGATTGAGTAGCAATACATCATTTGACTGAGTTCCCTTCAGCTACCCAGCCCTGTCCCTCCTCTGGGTTGCATCAGCTACAGTGACCTTAGATAGAGGTGCTAGCAGAAGGAGCTGCTGCTGGAACAGGCTGAGGTCTAGCTGGACTCTGACCTAGCAGGACTTGCTTTATTAAATAAATGTAGCCACCTGCCTGCTGAGCATGCAATTCATTGTAGAGAGGCCCATGCCAGCTCTCAGATGGTAACAACTGGATCCAAACCAGCAGCCTCCACTCCTGAAGCCATCCAGTCCCTTATAGTTTCCTTAGTGACTCCA
Organism: Terrapene triunguis; assembly: GCF_002925995.2. NCBI lineage: Eukaryota > Metazoa > Chordata > Testudines > Emydidae > Terrapene > Terrapene triunguis. The sequence continues at coordinate 2,154,329 of NW_020664859.1, read as the reverse complement.
GCTTCTATTTTCTCTCCTCCTCCTGGCCTCACCCCATCCATCAGGCTGTCGTTCCCCACACGGGAGTCCAGACTTGTCAGTCTCTGCAGCAGAAGGGATGGGTTAATATGCCAAGAGGAGCGATGGGTTCCATCATCATGTTACCTGCCCCTTTCTCACACCAACAGGAATTGCCTGCTATGATAGAGACTTGAGCCACCAATGGGGTGGTGGGGTACAGCCTGCAGCAAGAAGGAAGCTCCACCCTCTTCCCCATGACACTGTCTGCAGGCCAAGGCCTTTTCTGATGGCCGAACAAACTGTTAAAAGTGGGGCCCTTTCCTTCCCCAGTTGTGGCAGTTGAATTCCAGCATTGCTGCAACTATGTTCCTACCTCTCGGATTGCAGCTCCCACCCCTGAAATGCAGCCAACTCTGAGGTGAAACACACCTACTGCATGACAGCACACAGTAAACTTCCCCAACCGTCTGGGGAAGGACATGAGGCCAAACTTCCATAACTCTTGCTGCAGGAACCAGAATGTAATTATCCCACCTGGCATGTGGCCAGTGGCTGTCACACCTGCTCTTTATTGACTGCCTGGGACCTGAGGTCTCACCTGGTAAAGACAGCACCTACAGAACACTGGTTGAGTGCTGAGGCAAAGGGAAGAGACCCCTGTCTGGCTCATAGCTATTGCTTCCTTAAAGGTCTCCCATCCACATCAGCGAGGCCCAGGGTTGCTCAGTATGACTAAAGCACAATTTATGATGGGCTGATGGAGTAAATGTTAAAGAAACAAAGCTGCTCAGGCTGTGTAGATACTGAGCACTCCTGTGGACTAATGTAGTTACCCACAGTGAGAGTACCATGCAGTTCCTGCTAGCTGCCAGCCAGGTACACAATGGGGAACACTGTCACTGCTACTGAGCCCATCTTGGTGCAGAACAGGCACAGCTGAGGAATCACATGTCAATGCAAACCTGAGGAGTTGGAACAGCCTTCCCCATGCTGCCCTTCAAACAGAGCTGCTGCAATCTGAACCCACTGGCCTTAATCCAGAGGCAAGACAAGGAAACAGGACAGACACTGGTGCTTTCTCTGTTCAGGCAATCCGTGTCTGCCCCATGGAAATGGAAACCGTTCACATTTATTTTCTTGCCTCTGGAAAAGAAAGTGAGGTTGAGGGGTGAGAGCAGAGGAAGAGCTGGGACCCTGGCACAGGAACTGAATGTGTTTGATTGTAAACAACACAACAAAAAGTGCAACAATTAGCTCAAAAAGACAAAAGATTACATTTCTTGCAGGTCTTTGCTGTGGGCCAGGGGTCTGCTTATCCAGCAGATGGAAAAAGCGCAGCCCCCCGTGAAACTTTTGGCACAACAGACGGTGTTAGTCTGTGGACATGAATGTCCTGGCCTGCATGTTGTCCTTGGTGGCACCCAGATCCTTGGTATTATCCCAGGAGAGACAAGAAGATGAGTCACAGGCGAGCCTGTAGAAATCTTCACTTTCCATAAGGTTCTGGCTCATTCCTCCTGGGCTGGGGTTTGCAGCATCCCCTCCTCTTGTGTCATGGCCATTCAGTATAATGGCCCTGTTGCCCACTACTATGAGCATCTGTATTCCCATAGCGCCCTGGATCTCAGGTTGGGGCCCCAGACCCCATGACAGGCAGCAAAGAGCTTCAGCTGATGGGGCAGTTCCAGAACATCATACAGGTTCTGCTGCTGTTGGTGCACAATGCTCAGGGTGGCTGCCGGGGAACCCCCAGGTCTTGGGATGCAGCCAGACCACTAGTATGGCTGGGTGTATCACTGAGAAGAGATCAGGAACAAAGCTCATTAGCCAGAGCCTGCAGAGATGGTCCTGGAGGGTGCAGAGAGGGCTCCCCTGCCCAGAGCAGATGCCAAGTAGCTGATGTCACCTTTTGCTGTCTGAGAAGATGTTGAGCTCTGGGCTCCAGTTGTGGGGTTTGCCAAGCCCTCAGCCTATGCCCCACAGGAACTGCTTGGTCCAGAAGATGGAGAAGATGAGCAGCAGTGTCACGCTGAGGATGATGGCCATCAGGTAGGCGAAGATGCGGAACTGGGGGTTGCGGATGCATTGCCGAAGGGAAGAGCGGCTGGGGATGGAGGTCGGCCTAGGGGAAGCTTGGAAGCTACCTAGCCTGGGCCCTGGATCTGTTCCCAGGTTGAGGGTATAAACCCTGGGCTGGCGCAGGAAGTACCGTGATTTCCGCTCGTCCTTTAGGCACAGCTGCCGGCCCTCCAGGATGATATGGTTGGGCTCCAGTTTGAGCAGCCGCAGGACATCTGAGTTGGTGGGCAGCTCGGTGATGGGCTGGTTGAAGGGGAGCACTGTGGGGTGGCGGCAGAGTGGGCATTGCAGCCGGTTGCGGGCAGGGGACACCAGGCTCAGGTGTGCCAGGCACTCAATGCAAAAGGAGTGCTGGCACTCCAGGAGCTTTGGGGTACGGAAGGTGTTGTTGTAGGAATTCCAGCAAACAGGGCAGTCTGCCTCTGGCTCCCTGCGCAGCCCTTCTGACATGGTCTCAGTGGGGCAAGGCGCCATCCCCAGCTGCTGCGCCCGTGAAGCCCATTTGCTGTGAGGGCTGCAGGAAAGATGATCCCACCAGCTGCCTGGAACAACACAAAAGGCCCAGTAACAATGCATCTGTCTGCACCCCAGTGAGCTGCTAATCTCCCCAGGCACATATACCCTGCTCAGGATGGGGGCTGATCCAGCCACACACTGCAAGGACCCCAGGAAGGGGAGAATCGGTGCAGGTAACAGGTCAGTCCAACCAGCAACAAAATTCCTTGAGGGAGTGAGGAACCTGACCCTAGGCAGGGAGCTGGGTGGGTGCTACAGGGAACTGGACATAAAAAACATGCTCTCAATGGCCTGATAAAAGTGACAGCATGAGAGCTGTTGCGCTGGCTCCAATGTGATCTGACGGGCTTTCAAACAGACAGGAGAAGCCATGAAGCCGTTAGGCCAGGCCCTTCCTCCCAGCGACTTCAGCTTGGAACTCAGACAAATCCTCTGGTGATTGTGAACTCGGAGGTCTGGCCCGTCCAGGTGGCGTTAAACCTGTCTCTGGTGCAGATGGCTCACAGCCATCATGGGCCTTAGCAGTGGGGAATGCAGCTGACCCTGATACAGAATGTGCTGGGGAACCCTTAATGTGTTCAATTAGCCCAGGAAACCGGAGAACACGGGCAAAGGCCAGGCAGGAGCATGCCCAAGCTCTACCCCAATAGCAGCAGAGGCCCCTGTCGGGATTGGGCCCTGTGCAAATATACCCAGAAGCAGGTCTGGCCTTACCCCAAAGAGCTTGTGCCTTCAAGCCAGAGCAACAAACACATTTCAAAGCCAAGCCAAGTCTTTTTCATTGCATAGAGGTCTCAGCCTCTTGTTGGAGAGGTAGAAGGATGCTCTGGTTACCAACCCCACCACCAATGCATGCTCAGCATAATGCCCTGGGCCCTTCCTGCTGGGGGAGGGGCTCAGATCAAGAGCACAATGGGGCACCAGGCTACTAGTTCTGCTTGAAAAACACTTGGATCCAGCTAGCCACATCTGTCCAATGCATGCAGCACCCAAATTGAGGGTCTGTTGGGAGTCAGTGCTGGGTTCTCAGCCTGGGTGTTGGAGAGATGCCCCAGCCAGGGCAGTCTGGGCATGGTCTGCTGAACGGTGACAGTGCAGAGGGGAGCCCAGAGAGCAGCACCTGGCACTAGCACAAAAGCACCACTCAGGAGGGCTCCTGACTGATTGCCAAGATGCAGCACTACCCCCCAACCCCTGCCCCTGGACAGACAAACAGCCATTGCACAGCAAGGAAACATGCCTGGCTGTGTTACAGAAAGCTCCCTCCCAGCTGCCCTTGGGGAACCAGGGGCTGCAGGGGACACTTACTTTCACAAAGGGGGCCCGGTATCACAGCTGAGCGCCGGCAACATTGCTAAGCAGGAGCCCCTGGCAGGGGGCACAGGGTGGCGGAGCTGTCCTCCTGCTCCTCAGAGAGGCTAGTGAACACGCCCTGTGCAATGATCCTCGCCCTTCATCCTCCTTTGCAGTCTGCATTTGCCTGCTCCTCACTTGCAGCCACACACCATGGCTTAGCAGCGGGCAGGACCAGCGGTGGCCTTGACAAACAGGTTTCTATTGGAGAGAAGAGGGAGGGAAAGATAGACGGCCATGAGCTAGCTGCTCCAGAGAAGCTGTGCTGGCCTGGGAGGGAGTCCCAGGCCAGTTGGGGGTCGGTGCCTTCTCACTGTGCAAGCTGCAACTGATTTCCATGGAGCAGCACACAAGGCACTGAGCTCCAAAGGGCTGTCAGTGACTGTTGTTTACAGCATGCACCTGGCACCGGAGAGAGGCGCAGGCAGGGGAGGGGATAAAAATACCAACAGGAGGGAATTAGGTCATGTGCATCAGCTTCTATGCAGCAGACCAGGATAACACAGGATGTGGCAGCCTGGGGTCACACAGGTCACAGAGGACGCCAATGGCAGACCAGGACACTGAACATGCCTCTTCCTGAATCCTAAGCTAGATCCCTAAGCACTGTGCCATCCTGCCTCCCCTTTGTGTCAGTAACCATCCTCATAGACTCATAGACTCATAGACTTTAAGGTCAGAAGGGACCAATATGGTCATCTAGTCTGACCCCCCGCATGATGCAGGCCACAAAAGCTGACCCCCCCACTTTCCCTTAACTCTGCTGTTGAAGTCTCCAGATCGTGATCTAAAGACTTCAAGTCGCAGAGAATTTTCCAGCTTGCGACCCCTGCCCTATGCTGCGGAGGAAGGCGAAAAACCTCCAGGGCCACTGCCAATCTACCCTGGAGGAAAATTCCTTCCCGACCCCAAATATGGCGATCAGCAGAACCCCGAGCATACAGGCAAGGTTCTCTAGCCAGACCCTCATTTTACCAGCGATGGCCGTTATTGCCTAATTGATTAGAATCTCGTAATCCCATCAAACCATTCCCTCCATAAACTTATCTAGCCTAATCTTGAAGCCAGAGAGGTCTTTCGCCCCCACCGTTTCCCTCGGAAGGCTGTTCCAAAATTTCACCCCTCTGACGGTTAGAAACCTTCGTCTAATTTCAAGCCTAAATTTCCCCACGGCCAGTTTATATCCATTCGTTCTCGTGTCCACATTAGCACTGAGCTGAAATAATTCCTCTCCCTCCCTGGTATTTATCCCTTTGATATATTTAAAGAGAGCAATCCTAGTCCGTCTCCCTTACCCCAGCTCACTGAAATGCACTGATCCCCATCGCCCTTGTCCCCCACCCCGGCCTCTCCTCCAACACTCCAACCTCAGCCTCCTTTCATCCCAGGCTCCGCTTCTGCTCCAGCACCTTCTCATTCAAAAGAGGCAAAACCACCTGACAGAGCAACATAAACACACTGGATTCCTTGGGGCAACAGGGCACCACTACCTGCCCCCATCCCCATCCCTTCCAGGCTCTGTTGTGCCTATCTGACTTAACCTGCCTATCTCTTCTTGCCCCAGCCCCAGTATTCGCCCCACTGGAGTGCACCCTGGTTCCAGAAAGGGAACTGCCTGCTAACTACTACTGCGCTTCGTTTGCTGTGAGCTCCCCCAGAGCCAAAGCGCTGGGCTGGGTACTCGGCCAACAGACAGTGCAACAAACAAGCCCTGAAATGTGTTCCTGACAATGGCCTCAAAGCCCTGGAGCAGGGTCCTACGAGGGGGCAGCTGAAGCTAGAGGTCTGCGTCCTCCCTCTGTGAGCACCAGCCCTGCCTAGGCCTGGGCTGCTTGAGAGAGTTGTGCTGGTTTAACCAGGGCCAGCTCTAGGTTTTTTGCCGCCCCAAGCAAAAAAAATTTTGGCTTCCCCCGCCTCCCCCCGCTTTTTGGCTTTTACACATTTGTACTTTGCAATGTTTTTTTTGTTTTGTTTTGCTCTGCGCTGCCCGGGGCACGCCCGCCAGCCAGCAGGGACTTTGCTGACCACCTGCTCTGAAGGGTGAGACACCCCCCCCCCCCCCCCCCCCCCAGCCCTGCATGGGTTAAGCATCCGTCAGGAAACGCAACAGCACTGGGCAATGCTCCTTTCCACCCCTGCGCCCCACCCTCACCCCCCAGCCTGGCTCGAGGGAAGACTGCTGCAATGTAGGGAGCGGGGTTTTAATATTGAATTAAAGACCCCCCCCATCCCACTGAATGGTAGTTCAACAGCAGCCCTGCCCTCCCCTCCCCTCCCGGCTACAGGAAGAGCCCCCGAACACATGGTAACAATGCAGTTCTTTTAACTCCATGGCAAAAGTCTTTCTACAGCCATTTAGAGAGAGACGCCCCCACCCTCTCCCCGGCATCACGTCTGTGGTTGAAATACTGGCTGACATTTCTATAGAATCAGAGCAACTTGTGTCCTCCGCACCCTCCCATTACCCCAGTTTTAACTTGGTGCATTTTGACATTACCTAGGTACAGTAAGTTCCACTGTCCCTCCCCCCCCAGGGGTGCAACCGGAATTTTCCTAATGAGGGGGCCTAGGGACAGGCCCCCCCTCTCCAGTAGGGCACCTGTCCTGGGGCAGAGGAGACGTGGATAGCGGGGTGCTCTGGGGGCAGGGCTCGGCTTGGCGCATGGCGGGCAGTGCTGCTGCCTGGCCTGGGGGCTCAGGGAGCACCCCCTCCCCATGCTGGGACTCCGGCCTGGGGCTGCCCCTTTGGGCGGGCATGGGGGAGCCCCAGCCCAATAGCTCCTGGGCCGGGGAGCAGGGGGGTCTCCTCTAAGAGCTGGCCAAGGGGAAAGGCCAAGGCTCCCCTCTTGCGCCCTGGCTCCCCCTGGGTAGCTAGCCCAGGTCCCTTGGGGTACAGGTGGGATTTTCTACCCAGTGACAGAGATTAAAACATTGACAGCCTCATGAAGTACAGTTGATCTCAGCTGAAAACACAGAGGGTTCGCAGGGGCAGTGGCACTTCCAGGGCAGAGGAGTTCCTCGAGGCGGCGCTCTGGGGGTTTTATACATCCTCCTCTCCGGGTAGTCACTTCCCACCGTCCCCAGAAACAGCCACCCCTGCGCACTTCATGGCACACCCGCCCCAGGTTACGCGGCGAGGTCCGCGTCTGCCTCCCTCCCGCAGCAGCAACCTAACCCCACAGCTGTCTCGCAAAACGCCTTGAAAGACGTGACATGAGGAGAGCGAATCCACAGCGTTGCTGCATTCAATTGCAGCCATCTTTGCTGCCAGGGCCAGCTCTAGGTTTTTTGCCGCCCCAAGAAATGTGCCGCCCCAAGCACATTCTTGCTTTGCTGGTGCCTAGAGATGGTCCTGGGTTTAACATAAAGGGGTTTTAAAACCCTTTAGTTTAATGGCTGCAAACCCATGGGGCTGCTCAGTTTTTGGTTTAGAGCAGCTTATTTCAGTTTAGCATCAACAGTTCCTAGTGACCTATGCTAAACCAGACTAAGCCCAGGTTAAACAGTAATCAGAGATGGCCCAATAGCTCCTTTAGCTAAACTGGAACAATGTTCCCCTGCAGATTGGGCCTGAGTCACTTAGGCCTAAATGTACAAACATGGCCACTACGTTTGGGTCCTTCCGCTTTTGGGTGCCCAGTCCCCAGGGCCTGTTTTTCAGGAGTGCCAGCCCCCCTGTTCCAAAATTTAGAAGTGCCAGCTGCAGCAGATACCCCAAATACAGAAGTAAAATAACCTCTTTACTCCTACTTGAGATTATTCCTGTTTATGCATCCTAGAATGGCATTAGCCCTTTTGCCCACAGCATCACACTGGGAGCTCATGTGCAGCTGATTTTCCGCCATGACCCCCAACTCCTTCTTAGAGTCACTGTTTCCCAGGATGGAGCCCCCACATCCTGTCAGTGTGGCCTATGTTGGGTCCTAGATGTATGACTTTACATTTAGTCACATTAAAACACATGTTGTTTGCTTGTGCCGAGCTTACCGAGTGATCCTGATCGCTCTGTATCACTGACCTGTCCTCTTCATTATTTACCACGCCCCCCCAATTTTGGTGTCATCAGCAAACTTTATCAGTATTGATTTTATGTTTTCGTACAGGTCATTAATAAACATTAAATAGGGTAGGGCCAAGAACTGATCCCTGCAGGACCCCACTAGAAACACCTCCTCTTGATGATGATTCCCCACCTTGCAATGACATGTGGAGATCTATCAGTTAGCCAGCTTTTAATCCATGTAACATGTGCCATGTTGATTTGATATCTTTCTAGTTTTTTTAATCGCAATGTTGTGCGGCACCAAGTCAAACACCTGACAGAAGTCTGTCTCATATGTCACCACTACTGCCTTTATCAGCCAAACTTGTCATCTCAACAGATGTGAGGCTTGTTTGGTTTCTTGAATGCCTTAAGCGTGGAGAAGGTGCCAGTCTGGCATCTCTGGAGATGAACAGCCTTGGTTTAGGCACAAAACAGGACCTGCCCTGGCACCATGAGCTTCCCAGCACTGCCCTGCCAGTGTCCCTCAGGCTGAGCTGAAGGGAGCACCCCCAGGAGTGAGGGAGAGGGCAGGCTCCATGGGCAACACAGTTGGCCATTAGTACCACTTAGGGGGGATGTCTGGTCTGTGATGTATTCATGAGTCCTGGGAACCACCCTGAGACACCTCGTTCCTTTC
>NW_020664859.1:2087942-2120699 GCF_002925995.2 Terrapene triunguis | reverse complement strand
CTCTCCTCCCCTGCAGCCTCTGCACGCCATGCCGGCAGGTTGGAGAAGGGACATGGGATTCCGGGGGGCAGTCAAGGGACAAGGAGCAGGGGGGGTTGGATGGGTGAGGGGTTCAGGGGGGGCCTGTCAGGGGGTGGGAGTATGGAGAGGGGTCAGGGCAGTAAGGGGACAGGTAGGGAGTGGAGTCCTAGGGGGGCAGTTAGGGTGGGGGGTCTCAGGAGGGGGCAGTCGGGGACAAGGAGAAGGAAGGCTTAGATAGGGGGTGGAGTTCCAGGGGGCAGAGTTCCAGGGGGCGGTAAGGGGCAGGGGTCCCGGGAGGGGGCGATCAGGGGACAAGGAGCCGGGGGGGTTGGATGGGTTGGGGGTTCTGTTGGGGGCCGTCAGGGGGCAGGAGGTGGGAGGGAGTGGATAGGGGGCAGGGTTAACCCCCCCAGTGGAGTGTCCTCTTTTTTGAATGTTAAAATATGATAACCCTACCGTTCATAGTGCCACCCCATTCTAGCAGTGATCTCTCCATTCACAGCAAGCTGCAGCATGAGGTCTCAGCTACCTCACTCCCTCCCCCTCCCTTTCCTGTTGATAGCTGCCAAGGGAATGCTGGGAAATGTAGTTCTTTCCCTGCTCCAGGACTGGCTCTATAGGCAGGGAGCTAACCAAGGAACTACAACTTCCAGGGCCCCCTGTTGGTTCTCAGCTCCCATGGTGGATCCCTGCCGCCCCTGCAAATGTGCTGCCCCAAGCACCTGCTTGCTTTGCTGTTCTTACAACTCTTCATTCCCCTCTGTTTTCACTCCACTTAAGCCCCACAATGCACTGCTCTCTTCACATCCTGCTCACACTCGCTCTGCACCTTCTTCCATCCAGTCCTCAAGGCTTAGAACTTCCCCACTCATTTGCTCTGCTGCTTGCCAGAGTCCCCCCTGGAAATAACCACATGGCTTCCAGGAGGCCAGTAAGGCCTTACTGTCTGTAGGAGGTTGTAAACCCCTCATTCCCTCTGACATGCTAATGCATTTCTCAAATATGGAGCTAATCAGCTGTGTGCCAGCATCGCCACTCCAGCTGGGTGCGCGCTCTGGGACAGGGCTCTTCTCTTTATAAGAACTAGGGGTCACCCAAGGAGATGAATGGGCTGCTGCTGTTTAAAACAAACAGAAGGAAGTATTTCTTTACACAACACACAGTCAACCTGTGGAACTCCTTGCCAGAGGATGTTGTGAAGGCCAAGACTATATCAGGGTTCAAAAAAGAACTAGATAAATTCATGGAAGATAGGTCAATCAATGGTTGTTAGCCAAGATGGGCAGGGATATGTCTCTAGCCTTTGTTTGCCAGAAGCTGGGAATGGGTGACAGGGGATGGATCACTTGATGATTACCTGTTCTGTTCATTCCTTCTGGGGTATCTGGCATTGGCCACTGTCAGAAGACAGGATATTGGCCTAGCTGGATCTTTGGTCTGACCCCGTATGGCCATTCTTATGTTATGTTCTTATTTCCTTGTCTGTCATGAGCTGGGTGCTATTGGTGGCATTATCGACATTGTGACTAGCTGATGAGTTCAGTAGATTTTTATGGGGTTTTGCTGATTTTTCACATGAGGAGAAACGTGAATGAACATTGCAGAGGAAATCCAATGTTATAGCAGTTATGCTGCATGGTGTTAATGGCACAGCTTTGATCTGCAGGCAGGAGCGGTGCCAGGGTTTTTGCCGCCTTACGCGGCAACGCTCCTCCTCAGAGCATTCGGCGGTGGGGGTCCTTCCACTCCGCGTCTTCGGAGCGCTTCGGCGGTGGGTCCCAGAGCGAGTGAAGGACCCGCTGCCGAAGAGCCCCGAAGACGCGGAGCGGAAGGACCCCCGCCGCCGAATTGCCGCCGAGAATGGCAAAATGCCGCCCCCCAAATCCTGCCGCCCTAGGCAACCGCCTAGGGTCGCCTAGTGGAAGCGCCGGCCCTGTCTGCAGGCAATCACATACCTCAGAGCTCAAGTGGATGGGTGTGCTAGCCATCCTCACTTCAGGCTAAATGGAAGAAGCAATTAAGCTCGTTTATGGCGTAGCGTAGCTGAAATAACAGAAGCCACCGTCCAAGGCACTGGACCATATGGAAGGCCTGAGCAAGAACTAAGGGCAAATAAGAGGAGTTTCTTTGGGGACTGATTTAAAATGCAGTGATGGAACACTGATTGGTTGCCTTTGTGAGGGTCAGAGGTGGAAAGTGACCAGCAATCCCAGAGAAGCAACTATGTGGATAGCCCTGAGCAGGAGCAGAGACAGAGCTTCTGGAGCTACAGGGCTGTCTGGAGAAGCAGGCTCGGAAACTGTCAACAAGGAAACTGCCTAATGCTGTTTGTTCCTGCTGTGTTCAGGGAAACAGGGCTGTGTGTGTGTGCTTTGTAAATAAGCAGAATTGCCCAGAGCAATACCTGACTCTACCATAAATTTCCCCTAATGGAAACAGCCTAGTGAGGCCCCGCCCTGCACCAATATTTGCTAACATATCGGGACAAGGGGCAGCATCACAAAGGGCCTAAAATGTAGTGTGTAGGCAGCAGTTTGCTAATGTTGATCTGCATCTTTGGACCTATATTATGTCATATCCTCCTCCCCTCTCCCCCCTCCCCGTAAAGTTCATTCATGTTTCTCTTAAGGACAAACTTAGTTATTAAAAAAACATTAAAACCTAGAAGAATCAGCTAATTCTTCACTTAAAGCCTCACTGAAATCTGTCACTTGTGTAACACAGCCAGACACAGGCATTGCACACTTTGCTCTCGTGTCACACGCACAGCTGGTTCCTGTCAGGCATGGGCAGGTGTGAAGGTTGAGAGGTTCATAGGGGTCTTTGTAGGTAAATTCTGTAGCTCTGGATGGCTGCATGTCTTTAACAAGTGCAGTTTCACTGTCTAGTTCTGCTAACAGGCCAGTAAGTGCACTGCACCCTCTTTACTGAGTCATGGCACTTTCACACTGCGGGGACTCACTCCAGCACTGCCTCAGCTGTGTTGAACTTGGGGAAGGCGAGGCAGCTTTTGCCAGGTCTGGCTTGGGCGCTAGTGGGCACGATTGGCCATGTTGGGTTATTGTATGGGAGAAGAGTTGGTGGCAGAATGCACTGCTGGATTGCTCCACCTCCTAGCACAGGTGTAAATGACAACACACAGGTGAATCAGCCCCTTGCTGAGGTGACCCATCCTTCTTGCCAAGGAGGCCAGCAACCCTGACCCTCTGTTCCAGCCTAGATTCTTCAGCCGGGAACTGCCCTGCTGTAGCTCAGCACCCCCAGCTCTCTCCCCAGCTGCTGAGCCCACTCCATGGTTTTGTTTTGACACCTGTTATACCATCGGCTCCTACTCAGAGACTAGAAGGCATCCCCTGCTCCCCCACCACCTGCTGTGCTTTGGCACCCACTCAGCCGAGGTGATTGGGGTCTCTGTGCTGGACAGGCACTGGGGCGGCTGGAGAGGGCTGTTGGTGGCTCCCGGCTCACCCAGCTTTCCCTGTGAGTGAAGGAGATCAGTACCACCCCCTTGCACTCCTGAGTGGTCCAGGGCAGCTGGCTGACCCAGCCCTGTGACTGGGATATCAGGCTCCATCAAGTCTGGCTTCAGCTCTCGGTTCAATTGCGGCTACTAATGACTAAGGAAAGGCCATGGTTATTTCACTGCTTGACAGAGCAGATTTGGCTTGGCTTTTCCCTAGGTGTGGTAGCTTCCTGTAACAATAGGGGCCCAGGAGCATGTGCCACTGGGCCTGCCACCATAGCAGCCCAAATCCTGGGCCGTGCCACTTGTTAGCTCGTCTGAAGGGTGCTGAGCATGCCTGCACCACCCTGGGGAGCTCTGAGTTTCCAAGGCTGCCTCTGTCTCCTTTGTGTCCCAGCGAGCTGGCTGTGTGTATGCAGAGCTGGAGTTGCTATGTGAGGAGGGAGGGACTGAACTGACCCTGGCTCAGCAAAAGTTAGAGCTCAATGTCGGTTACTAAGCGAAGGAACTCACAACAGGCTGGCTATGCAGCAGAGCAGTGCTGGTCTTTTGCCCCTCAGATCGACTGGCCGGGCAGAGGAGGGAGCCCAAGCCTGGGGCCTCAGCCCAGGCCATGCAGCAACAAGCATTGAGATGGGCTGAGAAGCAGGAAAAGCTTCACTCACTGCTGGTGGCTCTGATAAAACGTACTCAACTCTGCAGCCCTGGCAAGTGCCGCTCGGGTTAAACAGCTCCGGGCTGCTGGGGCTGTGGCTAGACTCTGGCTATGGACTGGGGTCCCTGCCCTCCCAACCAGGAGGAGCTGCAGGCCCCTCAGCAGTCCATTCCTGAGTGCCCCATCTGCTATAGCCCCTACGACAACATCTTCCAGAGGCCCCTGCTCCTCCCTTGCGCTCACACCTTCTGCCTGGAATGCCTGTCGAGGATCTGCGTCTTCGTGAAACAAGCCCAGACCTTCCCCTGCCCTCTCTGCAGAGCCCAAGTGCATGTCCCCGACGGAGGGATCCCCAAACTCCCGCCCAATATGGATGTTGTGACCCAGTTCCCTCCATGGCTGCAGACCCTGCAGGAGGTCTGGCTAGATGGACACAGACTGTGCTGGATCAAACAGCCGTCTTTGTCCTGTCAAGTGAGTGCCGGTGAAGAAGCCCTTGAGATGCTGGTTACAGTGGAGTTATTATACAACCCAGCCCCTCGGGACGTCAGTAGAAGAGATCTGATAGGTATCCACCATCCCTCCCGCTTGTCCATGTGCAGGGGGCTATGCCAGCTCCTATGGGAGCGTCGCCTGGCTGTGTTCTGGATTGCTATCCTGCTGCTGGTATTGATCGTTTTACCCATCATTTTTATACCTGATTCCCCCATGACCAGGACTCCAGAAGGTCAGCACCAGGTGGGGACCTTTCCGACAGCCGATGCTCCAAGCAGCAGTCTGAGCAGGTCACAGAGCTTCTAGCAACTTGCCATCCTCTGCTTGTGTGTAACACAGTGCACCTACTGCTTTACTTCTCCTGCCCAGGAGAGCCGGAGGGGGCTCACAGGTGGGCCGATGGATAGCTTGGTGACGGGGAGCTGCTGGGGCTGGACCATAGCTTTTGCCCCAGCCTTGAGAGGCCTGGCTTCAGCTGCTGTGTTGTTCTCAAGGACTCTGCTCAGGCCCAGCTTGGGAAGGTTTCCAAGGCCAAAGACCAAATTCAGGCCTTACGTAAATCAGCCTAATTCTAATGAAGCCAGGGGAGTTGCACTTGCTTATACTGGGGCTGAGCTTGGCTCCAAACATGTTTCTGCACTGTGATAACTGTAGCCCCTTTGCCTTGGTACATGCAGATCAGCTCAAGTCCAGGGGAAGAGACACAGCCCAGGAACGTTTAACATTGAGGGACGGAATGGAGAGGTAAATACACTCGGCATAAAGTGCCCTTTGCAGTAGCCAAATGCAACAGATGCAGACTGTCATTGGAGGGCACAGAGGGTGATGCCACCCACCTGCCCGGTCCCTGAGTTTGCCCTTGCCACATGACAAGGAGCTGCAACAACTTGCTCCTGAAATGCCAGATGAGAGGACATGAGCATGGTGACTTTCCATGTGGGGTGGGGTGGGGGTGGGGATGGAGGTTATGCAGCAGATGCCAACCTCGCCTCCCTCTAAAATATGCAATAACTGCTTCTATTTGACTGAGGCAACCAGTGCCAAAAGCAAGACAGAGGGGCAGATGCAGGTGGGAGCTGCTGGAAGATGGCTACAGTAGAGAGGGTAAAAGGTAGATGACATGTGCATGGCTAAAGTAGAGGACTGGGAGTCAGGACTCCTGGATTCTGGTTTTGGCTCTTCCATAGGCTGCCTATGTGAACTGGGTCAAGTCACAGCTGCTGCCTGCCTCAGTTTCTCCATTTGTAAGATGGGATAATTACACCTGCTTCCTTGTGGGATATGAGGGTTCATTAATGGTTCAATGGTACTGGTTCATTATTAAATGGAAATGGTAGAATTCTCAATGATAATACAGAAAACGCAGAAGTATTCAATAAATATTTTTATTCTGTATTTGGGGGAAATGATGATGTAGGCATGTCATATGATGCTGACATTCTTTCCATTCCACTAGTATTTCTAGAGGCTATTAAACAGCCGCTACTGATCCAGATACTGTTCATCCAACAGTTTGGAAAAAAACTGGCTGAGGAGCTCTCTGGCCCATTAATGTTGATTTTCAATAAGTCTTGAAACACTGGTTTTAGAAGACTGGAGGAAAGCGAATGTTGTGCCAATATTTTAAAAGGGTAAATCGGCCACCCCACGTAATTATAGGTTTATCAATCTGACATTGATCCCAGGCAAAAATAATGAAGCGGCTGATACAGGACTCGATTAATACAGAATGAAAGGAGTGCAAATCAAGGTGGAGTTATGGAAAATAGATCCCATCACACTAAACTGATACTTGTTTTGGCTGAGATGACAGGTTGTGTTGCTCAAGGCAATCGTTTGATGTAATATTCTTAGACCTCTCTACGGCATTTGACTGGATCCTGCACAACATTGTTATTAAAAAACTAGAACAATATAAAATTAGCTTTACACACATTACATGGATTAAAATGTAATTGTGACTGGGGCAGCATCATCAGACAGGTGTGTTTCCCGTGGGGTCCCGCAGGGATCACTTCTTGGCCCTAGGCTAGTTAATGTTTTTATCAATGATCTGGAAGAAACCATGAAGTTATCACTGGTAAATTTTGCAGATGACACAAAAAGGGGGGGAATAATGAGGAGGACCAGTCACTGATTCAGGGCAAACAGCTTGGCAAACTGGGCACAAGTGAACAATATGCGCTTTTAATATGGATAAATGTGAAGTTTCTGTGAGCTTTACACACAGGCAGAGCCTGACTTCTGCTCACAGCCTGACTTTGCTAACTTTGCTGTATATTAACAGGCTTGACCAATACTTTAGTTCAGACCTCAGGCCTCATACTGAGCCTCTGATGCAAGGCCTCATGTCTTAGGCTAGAAATAAACGTAGCCCATATAGGTGACTCTACCCCGGGAAGCAGTGTCTCTGAAAAAGATTTGGGGATTGTGGCGAATAATCAGCTGAATATGAGCTGCTGGTGTGACACTGAGGCCAAAACAGGGGAAACTTGAGTAGGAGTAGAGAGGTTATTTTATTTCTGTATTTGGTACTGGTGAGACGGCTGCTGGAATATTGTGTCCTGGTGCCCACAATTCAGGAAGGATGTTGCTAGATTGGGGAGCAGTGGCTCCGGTAGGTGGAGGGGGAGGGGCAGGGGGTCTCCCTGCACTGCCCTCACCTGCAGGCACCAACCCTGCAGCTCCCATTGGCCGGGAACGGGGAACCATGGCCAATAGGAGCTATGGAGGAAGTGCCTGCAGGCAAGGTCAGCATGCAGTGCCATCTGCCCCTTCCCCCCCACCTCCCCCGAGCCGCTGCCAGACATGCCAGCCACTTCTGGAAGTGGTGCGGGGCCAGGGCAGGCAGGGAGCCTGCATTAGCCCCACTTCCCTGCCACCCAGGAGCCGCCTGAGGTAAGCGACGCTTGGTCGGAGCCCGCACCCCGAACCTCTCCTGCACGACCAAGGGTCGAGGTGGATTCTCCATCACTGACAATGTTTAACTCAAGACTGGCTGTTTTTCTAAAAGCTCTGCTCCAGGGGTTATTTTGGGGCAGGTCTCTGGCCTGAATCACACAAGGGATCAGCCCAGATGGTCACATTGGTCCCTTAGGGGTCTGGAGCACATGACTTATGAGGAGAGGCTGAGGGAACTGGGATTGTTTAGTCTCCAGAAGAGAAGAATGAGGGGGGATTTGATAGCTGCTTTCAACTACCTGAAGGGGGGGTTCCAAAGAGGATGGAGCGGCTGTTCTCAGTGGTGGCAGATGACAGAACAAGGAGCAATGATCTCAAGTTGCAGTGGGGGAGGTCTAGGTTGGATATTAGGAAACACTATTTCACTAGGAGGGTGGTGAAGCACTGGAATGCGTTACCTAGGGAGGTGGTGGAATCTCCTTCCTTGGAGGTTTTTAAGGCCCGGCTTGACAAAGCCCTGGCTGGGATGATTTAGTTGGGGATTGGTCCTGCTTTGAGCAGGGGGTTGGACTAGATACCTCCTGAGGTCCCTTCCAACCCTGATATTCTATGATTCTATGATTCTGATCTTGGAATCTAGGAATCTCTGTGACTTGCTCTGAGATCCCTGGGTTGGCGGCCCCACAATGAGGCAGCAGAGTTTCAGGAGGAGGCGAGCTGTGTGGGACTCTGATTTATGTGGGATCTGTTTTCCTTTGATGCAGCGTCTCTAGCCAATGCAGCAGCAACTCTCCCCAGCAATGGCCTGGCTGACTGGTCCCATTGCGCACTCTCCAGAGCAGGGTGGAATATCGCCTGGGGTCGAGACTGCCTGGCTGCAGCCAGGGGCACTGGCACCCATAGGGTTTTTGCCTCCATCCCAGCAGGCATAGGGAACCTGCAGCTGTGTGGGACCTTGTGAAAGAGGGACAGGTATCAGCGTCTGCTCATGGGGTCAGACAGGGCAGACTCAGGGAGCTGAGCAAACATGGTGAGGTCAAGGGTCACTGATTCTTAGGGCAGAATTTCACCTGTTCCTCTTCCCCGTCTGCAGCCATGGAGAGGGCGTGGCCCCACTACTGGGCCCCGCACCCTTTCCTTTGGGGCCATCTGGGTCTGAGTCAGTCCTGCCCTAGCACCTCTCCGCCACACCCAGCCCTGAAAGGGTCAATTCTGTGCAGCTCCCTGCTCCCACCAGCTCAGCCAGGAGGAACTGAGTCAAGAGCTGGATTGGGAGATCCTCAGGCCAGAACAAAGTGCCCTCACTCTCGATCACAGGATTGCAGCGAGAACTCCTCCCCCACTTTACTGTATTTGGAGCCAGGGCATCATTGCCCAAGCAGATCTTGAAGCTTTCTGAAACCTTAGAGCAGGGGTAGGCAACCTATGGCACGCGTGCTGAAGGCGGCACGCGAGCTGATTTTCAGTGGTGCACACACTGCCTGGGTCCTGGCCACCGGTCCGGGGGGCTCTGCATTTTAATTTAATTTTAAATGAAGCTTCTTAAACATTTTAAAAACCTTATTTACTTTACATACAACAATAGTTTACTTATATATTATAGACTTATAGAAAGAGACCTTCTAAAAATGTTAAAATGTATTACTGGCACGCAAAACCTTAAATTAGAGTGAATAAATGAAGACTCGGCACACCACTTCTGAAAGGTTGCCGACCCCTGCCTTAGAGCTTTGAGACCAACAAAAGGGCAATGGGAATGTGGCTCAGCCATGGCTCCCATGCCTGACATGAGATCTATACATAACAGGGGTGCTGTGTCTCAATGAGCAGAAGCCAGAGAGGAGGCAGTGTGGCCTAGTGGATGAGGCACTGGACTGGAACTCAGGTGACCTGTATTCTAGTCTTGGCTCTGGCCTGCTGGGTGACCTTGAGCAAGTCACCTACATGCAAACAGGGGAGTCTGAGCGGGAGTTTGTGGGAGGGACCGGTAATATAATTATTATGGTTAGGAAGGGCCGCATCACCAGTGTCAACACTGCGCCTGTCTCCTCCACCTGTGATCAGACAGTGGGCTTGTCTATACTACCCGCCAGATTAGTGGGCAGCAATCGATGCACGGGATGTTGATTTATCATGTCTAGTATGGAAGCAATAAATCAACCGCTGAGCACTCTCCTGTTGACTCTGGTACTCCACCAGAACGAGACGCGCAAGCGGAGTCGACAGGAGAGTGTCAGCTGTCAACTTACCGCAGTAAGTAGATCTAAGTACGTCGACTTCAGCTATGCTAGTCACGTAGCTGAAGTTGTGTATCTAGATTGACCCGCACGGTAGTATAGACAAGCCCAGAGAACCTGACCATGGATGCTTCTATCCAGACCCAGGTGTGGATTTGCAAAGACTGTGACCTACATCTCCCACTCAGAAAGTCAGGCTGGGGAGACCATCCAGTGTGAAAAGGTGCCTGCTGGTAGAATCTCTGAGGAAGCAGCTGGGAGAGCTACAGGAGGAGGTGACTAGGCTGAAGAGCATCTGCGCCTATGAGGAATTCATTGAGAGTATTTATATGGAGACATCCAAGGCTGAGGAAGCTATCCACCTAGAGAGGACTGCTGTCAGACCACCAGGGGATGAGGATATGGCTCTGTCACAGGGAGGACACTGGCCTCTGGTTACTTCTGGCAACAGGCCATGCTCAACTCCTACTCCCAACCCACCCACCACAGTGATAAAGAACCGTTATGCTGCCCTGGCAATAAGGAATCACCCCCAAAAGTGAGGAGAAGCCTTCCCAAGACTGGAAAGATCGCAGCCACCCACCACTCCCAGAAGGAAACGTAGGGTAGTGGTGGTTGGTGACTCTCTTCTGAGGGGACAGAGGCACCCATCTGTTGCCCTGACATGGCATTCCAGGAAGCGTGCTGCCTGCCAGGGGCCTGGATCTAGACAGTATGGAGGGATTGTTGAGGATCATGCTACTCATCCATGTAGGCACTAATGATACTGCGAGGTACAATCCTGAGCAAATCAGAAGTGACTACAGGGCTGAGGGAGGGTGAAAGAGTTGGGAGGTGGTGTTCTCTTCAATCCTTCCAGTCAAGGGTAGGGGCCTGGGCAGAGACAGACATCCTGGTGATGAATGCACAGCTGGGCAGATGGGGTCACCAGGAGGGCTTCAGCTTCCTTGACCATGGATGATGTTCTGGGAAGGACTGCTGAACAGAGACAGGGTCCACCTATAAGGCCTTAACTGGAGTATAGTGTCCAGTTCTGGGCACTACATTTCAGGAAAGACGTGGACAAATTGGAGAAAGTCCAGAGAAGAGCAATGGAAATTATTAAATAAAACATGACTTATGAGGGAAGATTGTTTAGTCTGGAAAAGAGAAGACTGAGGGGGGAACATGATAACAGTTTTCAAGTACATAAAAGATTGTTACGAAGAGGGAGAAAAATTGTTCTCGTTAACCTCTGAGGACAGCACAAGAAGCAATGGGCTTAAACTGCAGCAAGGGAAGTTTTAGTTGGACATTAGGAAAAAATTCCTGTCAGGGTAGTTAAGCACGGGAACAAATTTCCTAGGGAGGTTCTGGAATGTCCATCATGGGAGGTTTTTAAGAACAGGCTAGACAAATAGCTGTCAGGAATGGTCTACTTATTACTTAGACCTGCCTTGAGTGCAGGGGACTGAACTAGATGACCTTCTGAGGTCCCTTCCAGGCCTACACTTCTATGATTCTATGCTTATGCCTCAGTTTCCCCAGCGGACACAAAGGGCTAAGGCCGACTTCCTTTGTAAAGCATTACGAGATCTACTGATAACAATCACTGGAGATGAGCAAGGTAGGCTGCTGATGATGATTGTTGTTTGTCATTTGTATTATCATAGTGCCAGGAGGTAATGGCCCTTAGAAAGGCAGTAGTTGTCACCAGGAACCGTCCCATGGCTGCCAAGATACAGCTCTGATTCGAAGTAGAGGGTTAATCACTAGGGCTGCATGGGCTGAGTGGCATGTGGGAGAGTAACTGGGTAATATGGACCCCAGAGACTAGCAGCCAGGGCATGTGGGGCACTGAACAGCTGGTGGGACTGCTTTGGAACTAGTGACCAGGGGTGGAGGAGCTTGTGGCTGCAGGACCCTGCTGGGAGGCTCAGGGGGAGCCACGTCCATGGATTGCAAGGGGGCAGGGCTGAAAGAAAGAACCTGATGCTACTTGGTGCCATGGGAACTCCTTCAGGCTGCTGGTGGGGGCAGAGGCAGGGCCAGCAACCACAGGGCAGGGAGCAGCAGCAGATAGTTGGTGGCAGAGGTTCAACAGCGGGGCAGTAATTCCCAAAGAGACCTTGTCACATCACACCCGGCAGCCTGGGCCATTCAGGCAGCAGCTAGCGAGGCACTATGTAAGAGAGGAGTATGACTGCTCAGAGCTCCGGTATGAAACTGCAGAAAAACCTGAGAGTCTCTGGATAAAAGTTGAGAAGTGTGAGCAACAAGGGTGATGTCGTTGTTGGAGTCTGCTATAGACCACCAGACCAGGGGGATGAGGTGGATGAGGCTTTCTTCTGGCAACAAGCAGAAGTTGCTAGATCGCAGGCCCTGGTTCTCATGGGAGACTTTAATCACCCTGATATCTGCTGGGAGAGCAATACAGCGGTGCACAGACAATCCAGGAAGTTTTTGGAAAGTGTAGGGGACAATTTCCTGGTGCAAGTGCTGGAGGAACCAACTAGGGGCAGAGCTTTTCTTGACCTGCTGCTCACAAACAGGGAAGAATTAGTAGGGGAAGCAAAAGTGGATGGGAACCTGGGAGGCAGTGACCATGAGATGGTTGAGTTCAGGATCCTGACACAAGGAAGAAAGGAGAGCAGCAGAATACGGACCCTGGACTTCAGAAAAGCAGACTTTGACTCCCTCAGGGAACAGATGGGCAGGATCCCCTGGGAGAATAACATGAAGGGCAAAGGGGTCCAGGAGAGCTGGCTGTATTTTAAAGAATCCTTATTGCAGTTGCAGGAACAAACCATCCCAATGTGTAGAAAGAATAGTAAATTTGGCAGGTGACCAGCTTGGCTAAACAGTGAAATCCTTGCTGATCTTAAACGCAAAAAAGAAGCTTACAAGAAGTGGAAGATTGGACAAATGACCAGGGAGGAGTATAAAACTATTGCTCAGGCATGCAGGAATGAAATCAGGAAGGCCAAATCACACTTGGAGTTGCAGCTAGCAAGAGATGTTAAGAGTAACAAGAAGGGTTTCTTCAGGTATGTTAGCAACAGGTATGGGCTTTATAAAGCAGCGCACAAGCGACCAGGGAGCGTTTGCGAACAGGGGCTGCTAACAGGGAGTTTCGCAAGGGAGTTGGGAAGGGGAGCAGGAAGGGAGCGCAGGTCCCTTGCCGGTTCTATCTGTTTTCCCTTTATTCCCCTTAAAACTTTAAACTTCTTGCTTAAACAACCCTTTCAGCGGACAGGGGGCTGCAGACGGGAGTTTGACAGAGGGAGGCTTACGATGGTTAGGAAGACCCGCAACACCTGTGCCAGCACTGCTTCTGTCTCCTCCACCTGCGCCTGCAGCCAGACAGAGCGCCTGAGCATGGATGCTTCTACCCAGATCCTGGTGTGGTTTTGCAGAGACTGTAACTTGCAATTTCCACTTACTGATATCCAGGCTGAGGGGACCATCCAATGTGAAAGGTGCCTGCTGGTGGAATCTCTCAGGCAGCAGGTGGGAGAGCTACAGGAGGAGGTGGCTAGGTTGAGAAGCATCCGAATCCACGAGCAATTCCTGGACAGTGTCCATGTGGAGACAGCTGAGGTAGCTGTCCCAGGACACAGGACTGCTGATACACCACTGGTGGAGGAGGAGATGGCTCAGGGTGGACACTGGCAGCTGGTTACTTCTGGCAGCAGGCAGTGCTCCACCCCTGCTCCGAACCCTCCCGCTGTGGTAATAGGTAACCGTTATGCTCTTCTTGATACAGGAAAGAAGGCATCACCCCCTACAGTAAAGGAGGAGAAGCCTCGTACCCCTAAGGCTGGGAGGTCTGCTGCCACCACTGCGAATAGGAAACGTAGGGTAGTGGTGGTCGGAGACTCTCTGCTGAGGGGGACGGAGGCGCCCATCTGTCGCCCTGACATTTCATCTCGGGAGGTATGCTGCCTGCCGGGAGCCCGTATCCGAGACGTTACGGAGGCATTGTCGAGGATTATCCAGCCCTCTGACTACTACCCCATGCTACTCATCCATGTGGGCACAAATGATACTGCGCGGTGTGACACTGAGCGGATCAAGAGTGACTACAGGGCTCTGGGAGTACGGGTGAAGGAGTTTGGAGCGCAGGTGGTATTCTCTTCGATTCTTCCTGTCAAAGGTAGGGGCCCGGGCAGAGACAGATGCATCATGGAGGTGAATGCCTGGCTGCGAAGATGGTGTCGCCAGGAGGGCTTTGGCTTCCTAGACCACGGGATGCTATTTGAGGAAGGACTGCTAGGCAGAGATGCTGTTCACCTTTCGAGGAGGGGAAAGACCCTATTTGGACACAGACTGGCTAACCTAGTGAGGAGGGCTTTAAACTAGGTTCGACGGGGACAGGTGAGCAAAGCCCGCAGGTAAGTGGGGAACATGGAGACCTGGGAGATGGGTCGGAGACGAGAGGGAGTGTGGGCTATATTGGCAGAGAGAAAGGAGGGTCAGGACAAAACCGGGAGGAAAGATCAAACCAGTATCTTAGATGCCTATATACAAATGCGAGAAGTATGGGTAATAAGCAGGAAGAACTGGAAGTGCTAATAAATAAAGACAACTATGACATTGTTGGCATCACTGAAACTTGGTGGGATAATACACATGATTGGAATGTTGGTGTGGATGGATACAGCTTGCTCAGGAAGGATAGACAGGGGAAAAAGGGAGGAGGTGTTGCCTTATATATTAAAAATGTACACACTTGGACTGAGGTAGAGATGGACATAGGAGACGGAAGTGTTGAGAGTCTCTGGGTTAGGCTAAAAGGGGTAAAAAACAAGGGTGATGTCATGCTAGGAGTCTACTACAGGCCACCTAACCAGGTGGAAGAGGTGGATGAGGCTTTTTTTAAACAACTAACAAAATCATCCAAAGCCCAAGATTTGGTGGTGATGGGGGACTTCAACTATCCGGATATATGTTGGGAAAATAACACAGCGGGGCACAGACTATCCAACAAATTCTTGGACTGCATTGCAGACAACTTTTTATTTCAGAAGGTTGAAAAAGCTACTAGGGGTGAAGCTGTTCTAGACTTGATTTTAACAAATAGGGAGGAACTCGTTGAGAATTTGAAAGTAGAAGGCAGCTTGGGTGAAAGTGATCATGAAATCATAGAGTTTGCAATTCTAAGGAAGGGTAGAAGGGAGAACAGCAAAATAGAGACAATGGATTTCAGGAAGGCGGATTTTGGTAAGCTCAGAGAGCTGATAGGTAAGGTCCCATGGGAATCAAGACTGAGGGGAAAAACAACTGAGGAGAGCTGGCAGTTTTTCAAAGGAACACTATTAAGGGCCCAAAAGCAAGCTATTCCGCTGGTTAGGAAAGATAGAAAATGTGGCAAAAGACCACCTTGGCTTAACCACGAGATCTTGCATGATCTAAAAAATAAAAAGGAGTCATATAAAAAATGGAAACTAGGACAGATTACAAAGGATGAATATAGGCAAACAACACAGGAATGCAGGGGCAAGATTAGAAAGGCAAAGGCACAAAATGAGCTCAAACTAGCTAAGGGAATAAAGGGGAACAAGAAGACTTTTTATCAATACATTAGAAGCAAGAGGAAGACCAAAGACAGGGTAGGCCCACTGCTTAGTGAAGAGGGAGAAACAGTAACAGGAAACTTGGAAATGGCAGAGATGCTTAATGACTTCTTTGTTTCGGTCTTCACCGAGAAGTCTGAAGGAATGCCTATCCTAGTGAATGCTAATGGGAAGGGGGTAGGTTTAGCAGATAAAATAAAAAAAGAACAAGTTAAAAATCACTTAGAAAAGTTAGATGCCTGCAAGTCACCAGGGCCTGATGAAATGCATCCTAGAATACTCAAGGAGCTAATAGAGGAGGTATCTGAGCCTCTAGCTATTATCTTTGGAAAATCATGGGAGACGGGAGAGATTCCAGAAGACTGGAAAAGGGCAAATATAGTGCCCATCTATAAAAAGGGAAATAAAAACAACCCAGGAAACTACAGACCAGTTAGTTTAACTTCTGTGCCAGGGAAGATAATGGAGCAAGTAATTAAGGAAATCATCTGCAAACACTTGGAAGGTGGTAAGGTGATAGGGAACAGCCAGCATGGATTTGTAAAGAACAAATCATGTCAAACCAATCTGATAGCTTTCTTCGATAGGATAACGAGTCTTGTGGATAAGGGAGAAGCTGTGGATGTGGTATACCTAGACTTTAGTAAGGCATTTGATACGGTCTCGCATGATATTCTTATCGACAAACTAGGCAAATACAATTTAGATGGGGCTACTATAAGGTGGGTGCATAACTGGCTGGATAACCGTACTCAGAGAGTTGTTATTAATGGTTCCCAATCCTGCTGGAAAGGCATAACGAGTGGGGTTCCGCAGGGGTCTGTTTTGGGACCGGCTCTGTTCAATATCTTCATTAACGACTTAGATATTGGTATAGAAAGTACGATTATTAAGTTTGCGGATGATACCAAACTGGGAGGGATTGCAACTGCTTTGGAGGACAGGGTCATAATTCAAAATGATCTGGACAAATTGGAGAAATGGTCTGAGTTAAACAGGATGAAGTTTAACAAAGACAAATGCAAAGTGCTCCACTTAGGAAGAAAAAATCAGTTTCACACATACAGAATGGGAAGAGACTGTCTAGGAAGGAGTACGGCAGAAAGGGATCTAGGGGTTATAGTGGACCACAAGCTAAATATGAGTCAACAGTGTGATGCTGTTGCAAAAAAAGCAAACGTGATTCTGGGATGTATTAACAGGTGTGTTGTGAGCAAGACACGAGAAGTCATTCTTCCGCTCTACTCTGCTCTGGTTAGGCCTCAGCTGGAGTATTGTGTCCAGTTCTGGGCACCGCATTTCAAGAAAGATGTGGAGAAATTGGAAAGGGTCCAGAGAAGAGCAACAAGAATGATTAAAGGTCTTG
This sequence comes from Terrapene triunguis, assembly GCF_002925995.2. Taxonomy (NCBI): domain Eukaryota; kingdom Metazoa; phylum Chordata; order Testudines; family Emydidae; genus Terrapene; species Terrapene triunguis. The sequence goes on along the minus strand of NW_020664859.1, from coordinate 2,104,006 downwards.
AGAACATGACCTATGAAGCAAGGCTGAAAGAATTGGGTTTGTTTAGTTTGGAAAAGAGAAGACTGAGAGGGGACATGATAGCAGTTTTCAGGTATCTAAAAGGGTGTCATAAGGAGGAGGGAGAAAACTTGTTCACCTTAGCCTCTGAGGATAGAACAAGAAGCAATGGGCTTAAACTGCAGCAAGGGAGGTCTAGGTTGGACATTAGGAAAAAGTTCCTAACTGTCAGGGTGGTTAAACACTGGAATAAATTGCCTAGGGAGGTTGTGGAATCTCCATCTCTGGAGATATTTAAGAGTAGGTTAGATAAATGTCTATCAGGGATGGTCTAGACAGTATTTGGTCCTGCCATGCGGGCAGGGGACTGGACTCGATGACCTCTCGAGGTCCCTTCCAGTCCTAGAATCTATGAATCTATGAATCTATGAAACAAGAAGAAAGTCAAGGAAAGTGTGGGCCCCTTACTGAATGAGGGAGGCAACCTAGTGACCGAGGATGTGGAAAAAGCTAATGTACTCAATGCTTTTTTTGCCTCTGTCTTCACGAACAAGGTCAGCTCCCAGACTGCTGCACTGGGCAGCACAATATGGGGAGAAGGTGACCAGCCCTATGTGGAGAAAGAAGTGGTTCGGGACTATTTAGAAAAACTGGACGTGCACAAGTCCATGGGGCCGGATGCGCTGCATCCGAGGGTGCTAAAGGAGTTGGCGGATGAGATTGCAGAGCCATTAGCCATTATTTTTGAAAACTCATGGCGATCGGGGGAGGTCCCGGATGACTGGAAAAAGGCTAATGTAGTGCCCATCTTTAAAAAAGGGAAGGAGGAGGATCCGGGGAACTACAGGCCAGTCAGCCTCACCTCAGTCCCTGGAAAAATCATGGAACAGGTCCTCAAGGAATCAATTATGAAACACTTAGAGGAGAGGAAAGTGATCAGGAACAGTCAGCATGGATTCACCAAGGGGAAGTCGTGCCTGACTAACCTAATTGCCTTCTATGATGAGATAACTGGCTCTGTGGATGAGGGGAAAGCAGTGGATGTGTTATTCCTTGACTTTAGCAAAGCTTTTGATACAGTCTCCCACAGTATTCTTGCTGCCAAGTTAAAGAAGTATGGGCTGGATGAATGGACTGTAAGGTGGATAGAAAGCTGGCTAGATCGTCGGGCTCAACGGGTAGTGATCAATGGCTCCATGTCTAGTTGGCAGCCGGTTTCAAGCGGAGTGCCCCAAGGGTCGGTCCTGGGGCCGGTTTTGTTTAATATCTTTATTAATGATCTGGAGGATGGTGTGGACTGCACTCTCAGCAAGTTTGCAGATGACACTAAACTAGGAGGCGTGGTAGATACACTAGAGGGTAGGGATCGGATACAGAGGGACCTAGACAAGTTAGAGGATTGGGCCAAAAAAAACCTGATGAGGTTCAACAAGGACAAGTGCAGAGTCCTGCACTTAGGACGGAAGAATCCCATGCACTGCTACAGACTAGGGACCGAATGGCTAGGTAGCAGTTCTGCAGAAAAGGACCTAGGGGTCACAGTGGACGAGAAGCTGGATATGAGTCAACAGTGTGCTCTTGTTGCCAAGAAGGCTAACGGCATTTTGAGCTGTATAAGTAGGGGCATTGCCAGCAGATCGAGGAACGTGATCGTTCCCCTTTATTCGACATTGGTGAGGCCTCATCTGGAATACTGTGTCCAGTTTTGGGCCCCACACTACAAGAAGGATGTGGAAAAATTGGAAAGAGTCCAGCGGAGGGCAACAAAAATGATTAGGGGTCTGGAGCGCATGACTTATGAGGAGAGGCTGAAGGAACTGGGATTGTTTAGTCTCCAGAAGAGAAGAATGAGGGGGGATTTGATAGCAGCCTTCAACTACCTGAAGCGGGGTTCCAAAGAGGATGGAGCGGCTGTTCTCAGTGGTGGCAGATGACAGAACAAGGAGCAATGGTCTCAAGTTGCAGTGGGGGAGGTCCAGGTTGGATATTAGGAAACACTATTTCACTAGGAGGGTGGTGAAGCACTGGAATGCGTTACCGAGGGAGGTGGTGGAGTCTCCTTCCTTGGAGGTTTTTAAGGCCCGGCTTGACAAAGCCCTGGCTGGGATGATTTAGTTGGGAATTGGTCCTGCTTTGAGCAGGGGGTTGGACTAGATGACCTCTTGAGGTCCCTTCCAACCCTGATATTCTATGATTCTATGATTCACTAGCCCAATGTTGCCTGGGGGGTGGAAGCTGAGCCCCAGTGCTAGGAAGCCAGAGGCGGATGGGCTGTGAAAGGCCATGTGCTCACCTCAGCAGAGTGCTCACCAGCTCCCCTGGGAAATCATGCTGGCAACTTCATTGCCTAAACCAGGAGCCTGACTTGAGGCCCCCATTTCTGATAATCCTGGCCAGGCTTTAGCCAATAGCAGCAGGGCCGGGAAGCCACTTATGTGCACAGAGCCTCTGGCAGACACAGAGACGGAGGGGCAGACCGTGTTCAGTGTCCCAGCTGCAGCTTTCTCTGGGGGTCATGGGGGAAGTGCACTCTTGAAGTGCCCCTTTAAGAATGGGCCATGTGTTCCCTGAAGTGCCTGCATGCTGGACAGTGGAGGAGATGGTCGCCATGGCAGCAGTCTCACCCTGGCTCCTCAGCATCGATAGCACCACTGCCTGTGTGCTGCGGGAGCACAGACTCCAAGGCTGGCTGGCCTTTGTGTGAAGTGGGGGCTGTTGACACGGCCTGTGTGGGCCCAGCACCAAACATATTTATGGGCCCTATGACCAGGTGAATGCACCCTGCACTGGATGGGGAAGGGTTAACTCCGCACTGTGTGTAGAGGAAGCCACACCCCCCACATCCCTACTGGGCATGCTCCAGCTGTAGCAGCAGTATAAGATGACTGCTGGAGAGGGAGGGTACTCCTTGCTGGCTCCTGCCTGGGAACCACTGGAGCCCAGGAGCAAGGAAGCCAGAGGCACTGAGACCCACACAAATGCCCAGCTAGCGATGGACATCCCAGGGAGGTCCAAGCTACAGGGAGTTGCACCAGCCAAAGAACCAGAGACCCTAAAGACGCACAGATCACAGACTGGAGTGACAATGTAGGAAGTAGCCCGGGGGGGACAAGCCATTGTCCCAAGGCCGGTCAGCGTATTGTGGATGGATTCCCTCGCCACTGCAAGGGCCCTGGGCTGGGACCCAGTGGAACAGTAAGGGCGTGGGTCCCCTTACCTGGCTGCCACCCCCCCACCAACTCCCCCCAGGTGGTGGCCCACACCGCCCCACACCAACTGGCTGCTTGACCATACAGCCTCGCCCAGAGGATGACTTTATTGACTCTGGCCGCTAGGCCTTACAGCTGAACCTGGAGAGGTATCTCCATCGACTTGGGCTGCTAGACCTGGCTGCTGGCGAACCTTAATGACTCTGGCTACTAGGCCTTACTGCCCTGTAGACCCAGGGTATCTCTACTGACTTTGGTCATTGAGCCTTACTGCCTTGCAAACCCCAGGGTACTCCTATGGACTCCGGCCGCTAGGCCTTGCTGCCCGGCAGAGAACGGCTATCCCCTGGACATGGGTCATGTGATGCTATTGCCCTGTGGAGCAACGTGATTCCATAGACTGGCCAGTGGGCCTTAAAGCCCTGCGGACCAGGGCATCTCTGTGGACTCCTGCCCTTAGGTCTCTGGGCCTGGAGACCGAGGGCAGCTTGAAGGATGGGGTGAACTCACCCCGTACTGGACAGGGTCTCCCCCACCCCGTCACAGCCCCCATGGAGGGAATGGAGCATGGCATGGGGACGTCAATCCCCCAGATTGAGGGGCCAGCCAGCAGCAATGGGGCATGGCATGGCAGTGATGGCCCCAGTGCGAGGGCACTATTTACAAATAGTCAGTTTCCAGATGCCCAGTGGCCTGCCTGGCCCTGTGCTGCCAGCATGCCCCTTCCCCTTGGGGGTGGGCCCATGCCACGCCATACAGCTCCCCCGCCCAACACCGCAACACCCCCTGAATTCCCTATGGCCAGAGCCCCTCCAGATCTGCTATGCCCAGCGCCCCCCCACAAATGCACAGCACCCTTGCCCAGCACCACCATGCCCACAACCCCACCACAACTGCCCAGCACCCCCCACAGAATCTCCACTCCCTAGTGCCCCAACACAACACAGATCTTTCCTGCCACCTCACAGCCCAGCACCCACCATTCCCCCCGCCACCCCCACCCCACCTCCTGGCCCTGCTGGGAAGCAACTGTGTCTGCCAGGCTGAGCCAGCAATGCAGCCAGAGCTGGCTGGGAATCACTCTGACCCCTCAGGAATGGCATGATCAGCCAGGCCAGGGCCTGCCCTGACCAGGCGCTCTCGACGCACTTGCCTGAGGGGCCAGGCAAACCCCCCACACTGTCACCCCCCTCCACACCTGGCTGAGACTGGCCAGGCTTCTGCACCAGTCCCAGGCAGCTCAGCTCTGAGGGGCCCGACAGGTGGTAGGAAGCAGAGACTGCCTGGAGCTGGAGGTGCACTGGAGTCCAGCCAGGAGGAAGAGAGAGGAGTTGGGGGGTGAGACTAGGGGCCGAGAGGAGCCCTCGGGCTGAGGAACAAGTGATGGGCAGCAGGGAGCCAGCGGGGTCTGAGAACGCAGTGCAAGCGGAGCAGGCTGGGGCCCCTTCTGAGCATGGGTAGGAGCTTTACACAACTCACCATCACAAAACACCTGTGCACTGATTTTTATTGGCTTCTGCACAGTAACATTCAGTGCAGTGATGGAACAAACAAGGAATCTATAAAGCGTCTTCCATTTGTATTTGCTATGTAAAAAGTGCCAGCCGATCCGCTAAGTAGGTTACAGTAACACACGTCACTCCTTTCAGGTGAGACTAACAGGTAACACACGGGATGCCACACTCCCTGCTACAGTAACATTTATTAGCCTAACAAGAATTGCCACCAGCACAGACACTTAGACTTTACTTTAAAAGAATGTAGAAAAAGTAAGACAAAGCATAGTACAGCAGTTCCTTGTCCTTTACAAACCAGCGTTAGCACAGACTGTAGTAGCATGTCTGAAAGAGCACGAAGAGGCCATTTCCATTTTGTGCAGATCCTACAGAAGTGACACACAAAAGTGAGGACATGTATCTTACACCTGAGTCAAAAACACATGATTGTTCAGAGCATGGGGGTGGAGGCTAGGCAAACACATCCCTGGATGACAGATACACAGAGAGCATAATTCAACAAAGGGGCACATACCAAAACTAAGGATACAATAAAACTGAGCTCAAGAGGCACTGAGCACCAGCAGCTCGTCTGATGTCAGTGTCACACTCAGGATTGGGTGCATAAGAACACATTGTCTGATCCTGCCAGCTCACTCAAAGTGCACATCTTTGCTGGATGCTGGTGCAGGAGGAGCTAAAGCAATGGGAAAGGGCAAATTTCAGCAAAACAACATTGTGGGCTAAAGCATGAAGGAAATGGGGAGCTCAGTGAGCTAAAACACAGGGCGGGGGGGGAAGAGCCATGGAAAAGGAAGGAATTAGTGCCCAGCGCAATGCTGTTGCCGAGGCTCCACATACAGTGGTGCAGGAACACTTAGAATAGTGGGGGTGCTGAAAGCCAGCCCCCTTACCCGTCTGCTCCTGAGCTGGCAGCCCAGACGCAGGGGAGGCGGGGGGAGAGGGGAGCAGCAGTGGAGCACCCCCTGCACTCCTATTTCCCGCACCTATGCTCACACAGTAGGAGTCAGAGGAAGACGGAGAGAAAAAGGGTGGTGGTGTCAGGGAAGGGGGATTATGGAACGAGGAGCAGCAACATGGTGGGTGAAAAGGGAAGGGGCAGACTAAGAAGAAGGGATTATGTCAGGACAGTTCTCTGGCCTGTGCTACGCAGGTCAGACCAGATGATCAGAGTGGTCTAAGGCCATTCAGTGAATCAGTGACAGCAGGGAACAGTTCGGCAAAGTGCTGAGAACCCTCAACAGCCCCTTGCAAGCAGGGCCATCCCTAGCCATTTGGGTCTGGTAGGCAGGAGCTGTGGGGGGCCACTTTTGGGGGCCCCACAGGCCCAGAGTGGTCCAGTGGATTAGTGGCGGGCTGGGAGGAGCCCGCTCCGCTTCCCTCGCCCCGACTGCAGCCATGTGGCTGGGGGGAGGAGGCTTGGGGGAAGGGATTCCCCTCCACTCACCGGCAGGAAGCAGAGCAGCCCAGCCCCAGCCCACTCTACTCTGCCAGCTCCCAGCCGCGGCGCTCTGCTTCCCGCCGCTGGTGAGAGCTGGGGGCGGTCCTTTCCCCAACTCGAGCAACATGGGTGGAGCAAGGGAAGCGGAACGGGCAGGGGCCTCGTCGCTCCACTTCCCGCTGCCGGTGAGCCTGGGTGCATCCTTTCCCCACTTCCCCGCACTCACCGGCGGCAGGAAGTGGAATGCTGCGTTGGGGAGCTGGTGGAGTAGAGCGGGCTGGGGCTGGGGCCAGGGCCGGGGCCGGGTTGCTCCGCTTCCTGCCAGTGAGTGCAGGGTCGCTGGGGGAAGAGCTGGAATGGGGGTGGGCTGGGGGCAGAGCAGGGGGAGGAAGGGTAAGAGGTGGAGCAGAGGGAGTTGTCCGGGGCCCCACACCCCCCTAGGGGCGGCCCTGCCCCTTGCAGTGGGTGCAGCCTGCGGGGGGCCGGCAGAGGGATAGGGCTGGTTGCGAGGGCTGGTGCTACCGTGTATGCCCCAAATGTCATGGTGCCCTACGCAGCTGCGTATGCTGCATATGCCTAAGGAAGGCCCTGCTTGCAAGGGGCATTTCCTCCTCACAAGATGGCATCTAAAGCACAGGAGATTAAGAAAGACGCATTGAGACGATGCAGCAGCCCCCCTTAGCGAGTCGCACAGAGAACAAGGGACAACTCTACTGGGCCAGAAACACAAGAACAGCCCTACTGGGTCAGACCAATGATCCATCCCGCCCAGTATCCTGTCTTCCGACAGTGGCCAATGGCAGGTGCTTCAGAGGGAATGAACAAAACAGGGCAATTATCAAGTGATCCATCCCCTGTCATCTAGTCCTAGCATCTGGCAGAGGTTTAGGAAACCCAGAGCATAGAGTTGCATCCCTGACAATCCTAGCTAATAGCTAATGGACCTATCTTCCATGAAAATGAAGGCTAATGAAGGTGCAAATTTAGGGTAAATTATTTACACAGTAAAGAATGTAAAGTGCCAGTAAGAGCAACAGTTATTACAATTTACCTTTTTAAATGGAGACTGTTAGCTTTTGGCCTAATGCTTGTCTAACCTAGACCATAGCCCACAAAGAGCAGGGAAGGGAGGGAAAGGCAGTATTCGTCTGAGCTGACAGTGCTCTCTGTGTCAGGTACTCAGCCTCGCCTTCACTACAGACAGATGGAGCCTGGACTTGGGTTTGCTAATGAGCAAGGGGTATCTGGCAGGACCAGCTTTAGAACTGACATAAGAAGGCAAATCCCACTGCCGTTAATGCAGGTGTGTCCACTGCGCCAGTACAGTCAGACTTGGCAGCCATCTAAGATGATTTCATAGTTATTCAGTCTCATCTCTGCTTTGGCTAAACTCCACCACATGCAGACAGCTGCTGCTGCATATCTTGGCCTAACTTGCAGACAAACGGGTTACTCTCCAAAGCTAGGTCTCAAGTGTGACCTTTCTACACTGCTGCAACTTGGAGTCTCCTGCCTCACTGTGCATCCCTTACAAACACTCTTCTCCCTGGCTCACATGGCAGCTCCCACAACAGGGTTTGGTTACCAGGGGTCACCAGCTGGGAGTGAGGGGTTCTGTTACTCCCACGCTGCATCAATGTCAGCTTAAAGATACACTGGTAGAGTCCTTAGTGTAAAACTTTAAACCCTGGATGGTCAGTTTCCAGCCCCAGCAACCATGACACGGCCTGAAATGGGCCATGTGTCCTGTGCACTGTCTGGCCCCAGTGAGGGGCACAGTTTGACATAAATCAGAGATGGGGTTTAAAAGACCCTTTGATGTGCTGTAAGTGAAAAGGTGCCAAATTGCTACAGAAAGAGCTGTACACTGGTATTAATCCAAATCCCTACAAGAGAAAAGGGGAAAAGACAGATCACTGAGGACAGACATGAAACAACATTACACAACAAGACAACCCAGCAGCCATTTTAACTGGTGGGCATTTAGATAATTTTAAAAAAAATTGGTTGGCTCAGGTATAATCGTGCGAAAAAAGTGCCCAGAATCCAAGCCAGTGCTACAAGTGCTACCCCACTACACAGTCTCAGCAGTCTAGGCAGAGGGGTCCCAGGTGACACGCTCTGCAGTGGGCATCGCCCCTAAACCTAGCACAACCACCATGTTAGATCACATCTGGGTGTCACCATTAGGTTCAGTAGAGGGGAGCTGCTAGCATCCCCTGTATTTAGGTTGCCCTACACTCTCCATTGGCAGAAGTTCTTGTGACCTTCCTTTGAGCAGCTCTCACACCTCAGCCTCTGAGATGAGGCACAGGTTTGGTCTTGGAGGTCAAGATGTGTCTTTTGCTGGCTGCATGTAACCCTGATCAGGTCTGGCCCAGTTAGAAGGGGCTGACAATCACCATTTCCCAGCTGTGTTTTCACAGAGCACAGCTCACCTTGGAAGCATGCCCTGCAGATCCTAAAGGATCACACATGCGCCCTGCCCCAGTGCCTTATTGCAGCACCGCCCAGAGAGCTGGATCTCTGGGCAAGACATGGACACAGTGAATCCAGGGGACATGGAGCAGGGGAAAAGGGGACATCTTTGGGGGACCACTACAGATGGGGGAGCCAAGGGCACAAAGAACATTGGGAAGCTCAGAAGGTCACAGAACCCTTGGGGAGGGGACAGAGAGGAGCAAACTATCCTTTGGGGAACAAAACAGGGGTTAGAGCTCAGGGGAGGCACAGTTTGCTCTGTGTTCCCTTCTAATGCCACAGAAGGGAACAGCCTTCTCCAGCATCCAGACCCTGCAATTAGCCTTTAGCTCATGGGGTATCAGTTCCGAATGTGGACCTATGAAAGTGTTATTAGCCATAGTCACATACGTAGCAGGCAGCTCTGTCAGACAAGACCCGTAAGGGAACAGCAGCAGCAAGGACACAGCTAATGCTTGTGAACTGGGAGGGTTTCACCTGGTGCCATGATGGAGAAAAACCCCCAGTCACAGTTCACATGTGCTGAGGGGATCTCCCAGGAAGCCCAAAGAGGCAAGTCCTTGGGGACCAATAAGGCAGCAACTCAAAATACCATTAATTATTTAGTCAGATGGGAATATTCCAGGTATTTCAGGGATTACAGTGCAGATTAGCACCACCTGTTTAATCTAGTTCTATCTGCAGCACAGAGAGCAGCCAGATGGGTCGGAAGCCCATAGCCCAGGGTTCCCTCCTTCCCAAAGACTCCGTCTCTGGAAATGTAGATCTACAGAACCTCACCTCTGGCCAAGGAGTGTACAGCCACATTCAGGAGGCAGCGGGAACGATGGCGCCAGCCCAGGGCCAGCTGCCAGGCCACACCCCCATCACAACTCAGAGAACCCTAAGGCAGTGCCAATTAGCCTACCAACCAATTCTCCCTTGGCCTGTCCCTGGCCAGGGACCCCCTGGCGACACCCCTATGCCAAGAACGGGGAATGGCATAGCTGCCAAGTTTTATGCAGCTACATGTGTGAAATTTCTCACCAGTGAGAATCACCAATCTCCCCCTTCCGAGCAGTGGGAAGAACCTGAGAGGAGGAGGAGGAGGGGCTGTGGCAATGCAGGGGGTGTCCAAGGGCAGACTACAGGAGAGGTAACGGGCTCGTCTGCAGCAGAGAAGGACAAGTGAGCCTTAGGCAGCCTGGAGGGCTGTTACGGGTGGGGCTCTCCATCCTTCTCCCCATTACCCTGCATCTTCCATTCCTCCAGCTTCTCCTCATCCCACCAAAGCCCAGCCACATTTCCCTCTGCTCCAAACCCCCTGCTGAAAAGTGAGTGGGGCAGAGAGCTGCTTCTGTCTCCAGCCAGCTGGAGGTAGGCCGGGTATCAGCCCGGGGAGCAGGGAAGAGATTCCCTGCTTTAGTGCTGGTGTCTGGCACCACAGCTGCCCCAGGGCGATAAATGCAGGAAGAGTCTTGCTGAGTCTCTGCAGCCCTGCTGGAAGCCTGAGACTCCATCAGGGCTGCAGGCAGGCATAAGGCAAAGGGGAAATGCATGAGTGTCAGGTCCAGTGGGTGACACTGGACAGCACAGTGAAGGGGTGACATAGCAGTTGCTATATGAGCTCTGTGCCACCACAGCGTCCCCACTGCACTGGGGTGACCCTTCCACGGGCAAGCACTCTGAGAGCATAGCACAAAGCATCTACATCACGTGATCTGGGCCGTAGCTCCTAGTGCCCAGTAATCAAGCACCAATCAAGGATATTAACCAACACAGACGGCATTTTCCAGGCTGCCAGTCAAAGATTGGCTAGCCCCTGCAAACCCCACAGGGGGAGCCCGATCTGTACATACATGGAACTCTCTCAATAGCCTTTCTTGGTGGAGAAGCACCCTATATTATACTAAGCATCCTCCTCAACCTCTGGCACACAGAGGAGAGGAAACGTCTCTTGCCTACTTCTGCTCTCACTCAGGGCATCTCAGTCAGCAGTAACCCCACAGCAGTCACTGGAGCTGGCATTGTGAGCTCCGAGCCTATTGGATCAGGAAAAGAAGCCTCTGCCAGTGGTGGACAGACTCTCCCCATAGCACTGTGAACCTCAGAGCCAAATACACCCATGGAAAGGAAGGCATCTGAGAGCTGGTTACTGACTCACTGGACCACTTTCTGCACTGAAAAGCTGGCTACCGCCCTAGGTACCACACCAGGGCAAAAGGGGCAGGCTGAGACCAGGCAAACCTGTTAAAAACACCGGCCAAACCATCTGCAGAATCAGCTTTACCTGGAAGTTAAAACTCTCCCTAGCCCCTCTTCTGGGGTTCTCCCTGCGCCACCTCTCCCTGAATTCTTTAGCCATGGCTTCCGCTCAACAGGCTGGCAATGTGCCAAGAACATGTGATTATTTCTTCCACCCCATTAGTCTTTTTTATCAGCTTGCTTCTGCCTTGGATTGTGGAGAAATAGCTACCTTCACAGCTGCTGCCAAAGCTTTTGGTGACAGGCTAGGAGCATGAATTCTCTCCCCCTTCCAGCAGGGTGTATGTACACCAACCCTGATTGTAGAACAAGCATTCGCTTTGGGGCACAGCATTCGACACCATTAAACAGCACACTGAACCTGAGCAATGAGAACTGGGCTGAGCTTCTCTAGCCGACATCTTAGTATGTTCATTCAGTTAGCCAATCACTGGTATGTTCCAAAACAAGCCATTCATTCCACATGCTGACATCTGAAAGGTGGTTTTCAGATCTGTAGCAAGTTTGCTGCTTCACAGCACAGTACTCAGCTTCTACCCTGAGATAACAGAATGGACCCTTTGTTCCTCAGTCTGCTACTGCACACAGCATCAATAACCCAGGCTTCTCGGTGAGCCAGACTCTGCCCTGGTGGCAACAAATGGGGACGCCGACGTAACACTGATAAGGGAAGAGGGACAACGATCCATGATTTTTCCTTACCTCTGCTGACAAGCATCCAGGCCTTCTTTTATACGTTCTTTGAAACAAGAAAAGCAACGCAACCTGCAGCGTAGCAAGGAACAGATGCTTGCACGACAGGATGGAGGCTACCCCACTGTGGTCAGCAGGATGTTCCCAGAAACACACTTCCCTGTAGGCTGGCAGCCTGTTTCACTAGAGTCTCTGCTTGTGTCTCTTTTCTCATCTAACTGTTAGACCTATAACTAGTTCGCTTGTGATTTTGTGTGTCAAATGCGCAAGGCTTATTTCAAGTTAAAATTTGGCCTAAATGCATCTATGACTTGGCTTTAAAAATGGATGCAGCTAGTTTCCATAATCTCAGAAACTGGAACCTGATGACCCTGCTGGCTCTGCACTGTTGCCTATTTGGGGCTAGGGACATTACAGGTGCCTGGCCATTAAACCTAGTCAGCCAGGAAATGAGTACCAGCGACCGAGAGACTTCTTAACCAGAGAGGCAATTCCTGCTTTGGATTTTGACCATGATGGTCTGGGGCAGAGAGGGTCACTACGAATCAGAACGTTGCCACCTCCTGGAGCTCCAGGCCTTTAACGCTGTTTATCCTGAGTAAGTGAATTCCTGAGTTGAAGCTGGCACAGAGAAGTGCGGAGCTGTCACAGACAGCCAGGGAAGCAAGGGGTCCAGATCCGTCGAGGCACAAGGTGACCAGGCAGGCTGTGGAGAGAACAGGGAAGCATTAGTCAGTCAGATGTGTTTCGGTGTAATTCAGAAGTACACTGAGACAACAAACAACTCACCTACAGAAAACAGGGGCTTTTTAAAGGGGAGGGGGGTGCAGTTATAGGGTCGTTCTACAGACACATAGGGATGACACTCAAAGGAAGCCATGGCCCAGCATATGAAATCTGGCCCCACTTTGTCTCCCAGGTCAGCCACTTCTCCCACCTGACATTACTGCCACAGCACCCTGCTGTAGGAGCCTTCTTAGGGCTCCTAGTGGCCACGGGCCCCTCTGCAAGCCAGGTGTTAGCAGCTGGTATTTCTAGGATTAAAAAAGGGACATGATCAAGATTCCCTCTTGCCTCTCTCTCAACCCAAAGAAGTGAGAGCTTCTACTGCTCAACAGTCCCATGACATATACATGAAAACCAGCACAAAACCAGGCCCCACCTGGGTCAAGTCATCTCTTTGCTCTTCCGCTCCCCCCGCAGTGGTGGATAGGAACAGAGATTAAGGGGAGATGACATGGCAAGCAGGTGCAACACGTATCTGGAGTTTAGAGACAGCAGGTCACCCAGATTGTGAGCTGGGATTCCAGACTGTTGCAGTGCTTATTTTGCAGGGGCTGCTCTCAGGATCGGCTCCTGCTGTGCCTCCGATTGGCTCTCTCAGAGTGCTGATCCGAAGCCCATTCAGGTGCCAACATAGCCTTAAGAAACTCCTGCAAGCCTGGGACAATGGAGGAGTCAGTCCTAATACGCACTGACTGCAACAGCAATGGGATTGGCACAGTTTGAGACACATTCTCAGGTACCCATTACACAAGGGGTTGTTAGGAACTGTACATCCTCTCGTAATAGCTGGTATGTTACAATAGCCTGTGGAAGGATCTATGCCTGAGGGTTAATTGTTTTGCTTAGGCGCTATCATTTAGCAGATTTCCACCTCAGGACATTCCCATCACACAGAACATGCTGTTCTCACAGTGATTTGTCTGCAGGGTCCTGTTTCACCAACACATTAATTCCTTTGACCTAATTGTTGCTGGATTTATTGTTCTCAGTCATGGGGATGGGGGTGGGATCACGTTCAGAAAGAAACCTCAGAACTTTAGAGCCTTACTGCTTTGCAGAAGGTGCAGCTGAAACCCGTAACACATTAGTCTCAGAGCAGAAAACACAGTCAGCCGTCACATTAATTCAGCACAGCCTGATGATTTTGATCACCACCAATGGACATTAAAACAAGCCTCTCTTCCAATGCCAATAAAATTCTTCGTTACTGCACTTCTGGGGATAACCCTAATTAATGCCACACAGATTCCTCGCCCTCCCCCTGCTTATTTCTTTATTACATTTTTTTTGGCAATGTACATTTGATCACCAAATTGGGGGTTGGGAAAGAATTTTCCCCAGGTCAGACTGACAGGAACCTGGGGGTTTTCACTCTCTTTGCAGCATAGGGTGCAGATCACTAGCTAGGATCATCTGGGTAATATCTCACTCATTCAATTCCCTGTCATTAAAGGATCCTTGGGCATTGGCACATCTTGGTCACCCACCAGCCGCCCTGGTTCTCTACCTATGGCACACAACAGTTCAGTCTCCTGAGGGCTGCAATACTTTGGTCTGATTCTGGTTGTGTGGACTGGTGTGCAGGGCTGTTAGAATGACTTAGACTTGAACTTATTTCCAACATGAAGGAGGTTTCAGCACAATATATATTTTAAATAGAGACTAGAACATCAGACATTTGCACCTATATCTGGAGACAGCCTAATGTCGTGTCTTCTAGGACATTTGTAGTAGCTCCTCCCATCCCAGTGGCACCAGCACTGACTTTCACAGGGTATTTACGAAACAGGCAAACAGAATCAAATTCACTCAGTGTTGTTCTGTATTTGTACAGCCCCTGGGTGCTTGGGATCCTGGGCCATGACTGGGGTCCTAGGCACCATCGTAACACAAATTAATAATACATGATTTTGCACTCAGAGTCTTAGTTTAACTACTATTTAAACAAGTGCAGTTATCAATTGCTGGTTAAGACTGAGGCTAACATACCAATAATGCCATTCAGCATACTGCACCCATGCAGGAGGATTAAGGCAGTTTATCGTGGATCCAGCCTGAGCTCAGGTTCCTTCACTGCCAGGGCTGGAGAGTGGCCTCTACAACCAGCAGACTGTGGGATGAGTGTGGGTGTGTGCAGGAAGCTGAACTGTCTGTGGGCAGAGGGAGAGTCTATGCAAACGCCTGTTTACAGTAGACACATTGCATGCAAGGTGTAGTCAGACGGTGGAAAGGGAAATATAAAAAGGATTGCCAGTCTCTAGAGAAAAAAGAACGAGGAGTACTTGTGGCACCTTAGAGACTAACCAATTTATTTGGGCATAAGCTTTTGTGGGCTAGAACCCACTTCATCAGTTCTAGCCCACGAAAGCTTATGCCCAAATAAATTGGTTAGTCTCTAAGGTGCCACAAGTACTCCTCGTTCTTTTTGCGGATACAGACTAACACGGCTACTACTCTGAAACCAGTCTCTAGAGAGTCACTTCTGCCATTTTGTATACCTCTGCCCTCACAACATCAAGCTGAGAACAGGAAGATGGCATTTCTACAACACTCTGAGCTCTACAGGTGGGTTAAAAAAAGGCCACATACAACAGGAATTTGTACGTAACTAAATTTCATACTGGTTTATGTACATAGAACTGCACCTAGATTAAGGCTAAAATTCCATCAAAAGGTTCTGGCAACACCATGCCCCACATGACCAAAGATCCAATGCTTTGCTAACATCACCAGAGCTCTGACACATAATCACATGAGTTACTACATGGCCACAGAAGAACATGCTGGTGAAGACCGTTTCTGGGGAAGACCATCCAATTTCACTCTTTCCCAACAATTTTAAGCAACTGCATTTTAAGAGAAATGTTTAACAAAGATGTCTAATCATCATCATTTGTATTAGATACGCTCATGTGGTCTGCTCAGTAACAGGACTGTAAGTTCACCTGTTTCCCAGCAGCTCTCTCCTCTCTGTATTCTAAACTGGATGGTAGATAAGCAGCAACTAACACAAGCCTCCTAGTATAATAATAATAATAGTGCTTAGGAGGTATTTGCTCTTTGTTCTCAGATCATTGTAAGGCCAAACCTCATCACACCCCTTGGGTGGGAGGGGCTGGGAAGCAAGCAAGATTAATTCCATAATGCCTGTAATTCCCAGTCACAAAAGTGAGTACGAACATTCAGGGCCAGGTTTTTTGCCGCCCCAAGCAAAAAAATTTTTGGCTGTCCCCCACCCCAGCCCTGGGCTCTCCCCTGCTCTCTCCTGCTGCCCCAGCCCTGGGCTCTTCCCCCCTACCCGCACCCCCTGCTGTCCCAGCTCTGGCCCCCACCCCCACCCGCACCCCCCTGCCGCCCCAGCCCTGGATCACTGGTAACTCACTCCCAGGGCGGGTCATTCAGCAGGAATTTTGGATGTGCACAGAACACAGACAGGATTGGTTCCCATATGGTTCCAGAACTGCAGTAAAGTGGAACAATTTTCAGCTTGTGTGATTGAAGGATATCTGGATGCATATTATAAGACTGTCCTCCATAAATGAGGAAAAGTTGAGGTGCCTTTATTATTCTTTTGTTCCACTCTTTCTTTCTATGGGGAATTTGCCAATGCAATGTCACTGTCTTCCTTTTAAACAAAAAAAAAAAATAAAAAAAAATGGCAATGGCTGTTGAAAATAGCAATTCCACTCCTAATAA
>NW_020664859.1:2058533-2082942 GCF_002925995.2 Terrapene triunguis | reverse complement strand
CAATGGCTCCATGTCTAGTTGGCAGCCGGTTTCAAGCGGAGTGCCCCAAGGGTCGGTCCTGGGGCCGGTTTTGTTTAATATCTTTATTAATGATCTGGAGGATGGTGTGGACTGCACTCTCAGCAAGTTTGCAGATGACACTAAACTGGGAGGCATGGTAGATACACTAGAGGGTAGGGATCGGATACAGAGGGACCTAGACAAATTAGAAGTGGTGTTCTCAGTGGTGGCAGATGACAGAACAAGGAGCAATGGTCTCAAGTTGCAGTGGGGGAGGTCTAGGTTGGATATTAGGAAAAACTTTTTCACTAGGAGGGTGGTGAAGCACTGGAATGCGTTACCTAGGGAGGTGGTGGAGTCTCCTTCTTTGGAGGTTTTTAAGGCCCGGCTTGACAAAGCTCTGGCTGGGATGATTTAGTTGGGAATTGGTCCTGCTTTGAGCAGGGGGTTGGACTAGATGACCTCCTGAGGTCCCTTCCAACCCTGATATTCTATGAATATGATATTCTCAGTCTTATTCTCTATCCCGTTTTTAATGATTCCTGTTTGCTTTTTTGACTGCCGCTGCACACTGCATGGACGTCTTCAGAGAACTATCCACGATGACTCCAAGATCTTTTTCCTGATTAGTTGTAGCTAAATTAGCCCTCACCATATTGTATGTATAGTAGGGTTATTTTTTCCAATGTGCATTACTTTACATTTATACTCATTAAATTTCATTTGCCATTTTGTTGCCCAATCACTTAGTTTTGTGAGATCTTTTTGAAGTTCTTCGCAGTCTGCTTTGGTCTTAACTATCTTGAGCAGTTTAGGATCATCTGCAAACTCACTGTTTACCCCTTTCTCCAGATCATTTATGAATAAGTTGAATAGGATTGGTCCTAGGACTGACCCTTGGGGAACACCACTAGTTACCCCTCTCCATCCTGAAAATTTACTATTAATTCCTACCCTTTGTTCCCTGTCTTTTAACCAGTTCTCAATCCATGAAAGGATCTTCCCTCTTATCCTATGACAACTTAATTTACGTAAGAGCCTTTGGTGAGGGACAGGTAATACCAAGGCTAAAGCCAGTCCAGCGCACAGGCTGCACTTCCTGGCAGGATTGCTCTCAGAGCACCAAGGTGAACCCGCTAAGCACTGCTGCCCGTGAGACAGGTTACCATCTATAGGTATCAATTTCTGGAGAGATCTAGAACAAGCAGCAATTCGCTGCCCAGCCAGAAAACTCACTGTGGCTTCGCAGCCCTCCCCACCAAAGCCATTGCTGCTGCTGATGCAGTACCGGCCATCCTGGCTTACATCACAGTAGGTCTGAATATACTGCTTTACCGGGAACCTATGGGCCACCTGCAGCTCCCGGCTGTCCCAGATCCTGGAAAGGAGGAAAAAAGAACAAGTGAGGGAGAGTTAATACAGTGATTGAACTCCTCGCACCGTCTGGCCAGTTACTGGGGCAGAATCTACAAAAGAGAATGCAAGCTGGCTATTTTGATGCATGCTCATGACAATATGCACAACCCAATCTCTTCACACCTCCAGCCTGGGCCTCTTCTCCTCTATTTCAAGGGTTACCGAGCTCCATGACTCATCCCCATGTTCTGGCCCAGACCTGCCAATTCTCTAGTTCTTTGTGGTGTTCCACGTGTGTGAACCAGAGCCCTCCTTCCCTCCACCCAAGCTAGAGTCATTCCTCCCTTGAGATCTAGCCTCCATGCCTGCAAGCTCCATGGGCCTAGCACAACGGGCCCAGTCTTGGTTGGGGCCTTGAGGAGAAGCTACTGAAATACTCATGTTAAACAACAACACTTCCCCCTTCAGACCACAACGTGTTTTCAACCCCATTCCCTTTGCCCCATCCATCTCCCAC
The DNA here is from genome assembly GCF_002925995.2 of Terrapene triunguis. Taxonomy (NCBI): domain Eukaryota; kingdom Metazoa; phylum Chordata; order Testudines; family Emydidae; genus Terrapene; species Terrapene triunguis. The sequence goes on along the minus strand of NW_020664859.1, from coordinate 2,081,069 downwards.
CCTGTAGCTCGGCTGTATGGGGATTTCCATCTTGGCCACTTTGAAATGCCGGTTTCTTTTCTTTGCTGGTGGCTCCCTTTGCCTGGGAGAGGGCTGGGTAGCCCTGGACACTGCTCCTCTTATAGCTGGTCACCCTCCTGCTCTGCTGCGTATCACGCACGCTGTCTACAAACTTACCAGCAATGGTAATAATATTGATCAGTGATGACAAAGCCATGCCAAATACAAACGTAGCTTCCACCCAGTGGCAAGCGGTATTGCTCACAGCACTGGTGCCCTGATCATGTGCTACCCCACCGTAGATCATGCTCTCCACGAAATATGAGTATGTTTGCTTCTAGCAACAGAGCTTGGGAGACAACTTCACTAACCTAGAAAGCCACTCCCTACTGTGGTTTGTGCTGCAGACTCCAAACAATAACCTCCTTATTACCCCAATTCAAGCAGTAATGAAGTACTCTATTGGTGTATCTACTTCCTCACCAGGGTTAGAGACACCTGGCCTGCCAAAAAATGGGTTGAGGAATGAAAGATGCCACTGCCGCCCACCCAGTGAAGGAGAAAGGCGCCCGACAACCATAGTGCACTGGTCTGGGGATGCCCAGGCACTCATTCTGGACCCAAGTGAGCAGCTCTGCAGTCCAAGGCCATTAGCAGCCCCCATCCCACCAACAGGCCTAATCACCAGCACTGTCCATGGGATGGTTTTACAAAGCTCTGGGACTCCTCACCCACGTTCTCCTGAATACACCAAGTCTCACCTCTGCAGCTGGTCCCCACTGCTAGGCTTTACCTGATTGTTTTATCCTCTGACGTCTGGATGACATACGGCTCTGCAGGAACCCAGCACAGGTGTGTTACCTGCCGAAGGGAAATAAGTACCAGAATCCTGTCCACCTACCACAGCCCAAACGGACCCCTGCCCACACATACGCTGCTCTCGAGGCCCAGCCATCCTCTGTCCCAAGCAGCCATCACTAGAGCCAGGAGGGCTGGGTGGAGCTACCTCTGGATCCCATCAATGCTGCTCCCTTAGTAGCCAGTGTGTGATCTGAGGTGCAACGAAGGAGGAGAGGGGACTTGGTCAGTAGGTACGGGCTCTGTAGGGTTAAACTGCCCTACACAAAATCCCAATGGGACATTTCTATGAATCGACATGTCCCTGGTCCCATTACATGGGCTACAAAATAGAGGGGTCAGAAACCCTCCTGTCTCAGGACATGAGACCACCTTTAAGGGAGTCAGAAAGAAGCTTCCCCATGGTCAGGTTACACCACATTGTTCTCTCCAGGGATTCCTGCCCTTCCCTCTCAAGCAGCTGGCACTGCATGCTGTTGATGACAAGAGACGGGGCTAGCTGGACATTGAGTCTGACCCAGTCTGGCCACTTTTGCGCTGCGGAGAGGGAAGTGGGAGTTCAGGGTTCTAGTCCTGACTCATTTCAACTCTCTGCCTTTGGGCAAGTCACCTGGAGCCTGATTTCGCGATGGGCTAAGGGATGGCCCTAACCCTTCAGTGCCCTAGTCTGCCCAGCAGTACCGGGTTTACCATGGCGCCAGGCCCAGAGTCAGAAGGGGTGCCGGCCAGCCCAATCCCCCGGCCGGCTGAGATGGCCAGGAAAGCTGCCCCCGCCCCTGCTCCGCCCCTTGCCCCCCAAGCCCTCTCCCCTGAGCTAAGCGCCCTGGGAGACTGCAGCAGGGATCAGGCGCACCCAGCCACGGGAGCAGAGAGGAGGGTGCTGGGGCCGGGTCACTCCACTTCCTGCTGCCCAGTGAGTGCGGGGTCGGGCCCGCCCTCCAAATCATCGGGCGGCAGGAAGTGAAGTGACCCGGCCCCAACCCGCTCCACTCCACCGGTGAGTGCTGGGGGGCGGTTTCCTACCTGCCCTCAAGCCTGGGGAAATGGAGCAGTGGGGAAGGAGCATGGGAGGAGAAGGGAAGAGGATGGCGGGAGCTGGAGCCCAGCATGCTGCATCACCTTGGCAGAAGCCGGGGCTTCCCTGTTAAGCAGGCCCATCGAACCCTCACCCTAACAAGCCCCACCTCCCCTGCATCTGTACCACCCTGATGAGCCCCCCCCAGACACCCTCCCCACTGAGCCTCAACCATCTGTACCTGGACCCCCACCCAAATAAACTCCACCTCCCCTGCACCTAGACCCCCCCCACTAGCCCCAAACACCTTCACCTGGATCCCCTGCAGAGTCCCATTGCCCCTGCACCTGGAACCCCCCAATGAGATTCTGTGCATCCAGATCTCCCACTGAGCCACCCGCACCCAGACTGCCCCCCAGAGAACTCTCTTATCCCCACCTGGATCCCCCCACACTAAGTCCCTCTGCACTGGGATCCTGCTGGCGGGCTGAGCCTGCTCACCCACACCTGGTGCGCCTGGCACATGGGGGCAGGGGCCCAGAGTGTTTCTGGGGCAGGCCTGGCCCTTGCACTGTGTCATGGTCGGGTGCAGCCTCACTGCTGAGTCCCTATCCCGGGGTGGGGTGGGGGGAGGCTGCATGGTGATCTCCCACCTCCATGCAACCAGTGGCCTGTGCTCTCCACTGCCAGGTTGGAGCCTCCAGATTTATTTATTGACAAATAAAATTTGCAGAATTTTAAAATACCGTGCACAGAATTTTTAATTTTTTGGTGCAGAATCCCCTCAGGAATATGGGGTGCTATGCAGCTGTGATGGCGGGACTGTGAGGAAGGTGGTGGGCAGTGGGGAGGTCTATGGGCAAGGGGCGCAGGGCGAGCAGTGTGGTGTGCAGGGTGCTGTGCAGTTGTGGTGGGAGGCCAGCGGGGGAGGTCTCTGGGAGGGGTGAGGGCTGGTCATAGAGGCGCTGGACATAAGGGCGGGGCACTGGGCAGAGGGGCGGTGTGGTGCAGGGCCCACCCCAAGGGGAATGGGCCCGCTGGCAACACAGGGCTGGGCAGACCAGTGTGCGTCTGGCAGCTGCAGGTTTCTAAACAGTGCCCTCCTACTGGGCTGCGTGGAGCGGGGCTGCTCCTGCCACACTGTGCCTCATTGCCCCCAGCCTGCCCTTCACTCTGGAGACTGAGCATCCCACCACCCTGCACCTTCCCCCATGGGGACCCACAAATATGTTTGGCGCCGGGCCCATAAAAAGTTAATCCGGCCCTGGGATAGCCTGCCTCACACAAGGAGCCATGAGGCTTAACTCACGTGCCAGGCAAAGGCAGACAAGGGGGCTACACGTGCAACAGTTTATCACAATTACTACTTTGTACAATGATCACACTGGCGTGAGAGCAAATCAGTGTTGCACTATCACAGCTCTCAGACTCTATAGTAGGGTCTTAAATGACGGGTAAGAAAGTGGGTGGCAGTGACAGAACAGCACGTGTGCTGCAAGTAGATGTCACCAAAGCAGTAATTGAAGTGCAGAGATGATGGAATGGAAGCTGAAGCCTGCTTTACCTCACACCCCCCTGCTGGCGTCTCTTCCTGCTCTTGGGGATATGTGCAGGATTATGCTAAAATGCTGTTGCATTGTTGCTCCTCCCGTTTTGCACTGTCCACTGAGCACTCTGGGGCAGGGACCTCACTTCCGACAAGTCCAAGGTGTCCAGGACACATTCAATTTCCTCAGCACGGAAGTCACTGCTGAGTGTGACCCACGCTCCCCCAGGTAGTTACACCCATTCACTCCAGGCTGCCTCTGATCCAATGGCCTGAGTGCTAGGCTTAGGACTTTTGCTGGGATTCCTGGTTGATCAAGCTGGGACCCAGTGTGAAAGGCTTCTTCTAAAATTCACCTTAGTCATTCTGGAAAGCTAGGGCCCATGTCCTGGAGCTTTGGGTTACACCTGCACCGCTGGGTTTCCCCAGGGGAGTTTTAGGTTGGTAGATGTGCCAGACAAAGCACTGGGAAGCAAACGCTGCAGTGCACCCAGGATAGACACCTCTCAGGTACCAGCCACATGCTCTGCGGTTTTGCCATTATCTGGAGGGGCAGAGAATGTGCCCTCTCACCACTGGCCTCCTTGCAGAGGCTTCTTTCAAATATGCTGATCAGTGCAAACTGGGCATCTGGTGAGGTGGATCCACCACTTCCAGTTACCAGGGCCCCTGAAGTGCCATCCATTGTGAATAGCTTTCAGTGGCTACTGCCCTGGCCTGCCTGAGCTCAGAGCATTAATGAAACATGCAACTGGAGTTTGTGTGGGGGGCAAGGCCTGCTCTCACCACATGCACAAGGAAACCACTGCATCGCTGCTAGGGCAGCAGCAAAAATAGCTTCCCCTTTGCATAGATTCACAGGCACACGAGCCAGTGGGTAGGGAGCTCCCATTCTAGGGCAAACAGGGACATCTGCTCTTACCAGATTCCTGGAGATGGCAGCTCTCCGCAGACACTCCCCGGTCTCTATGTCCCACTTGCACATGGTGTTGTCCCGTGAACCTGTGCACAGCTGTAAAGAGTCTACAACCACAATGACTTTATGTACGAGAGGGCAGAGAAACCAGCATTACTGCAGCTGCCAGCAGTAGGAGTCAGCTGGGCCTCACCTGGGCTCACCGCCAGTCCAGTTACAACCAAGTCATGTCCTGGGAAGTGCTGGCTCGGCCCCGAGTTCCTGTGTAGCTCCCACATCATGACTGTCTTGTCACGGGAGGCGCTGAAAAAACTGTTGGATTCAAAGACACAGGCCACCTGCACAGAACAGAATGAGAGATACAAGATCCATTTGCCAGCTCAACCCAATGGCAAGGCAAGAAAAGCCCAGCAAGTCTGCAATGGTTTCAGAGCTCTGCACTTGGCTGCAGCCATGTTCCTACCTGCGAGGCCCAGGAAACACACAGCTCTGAAAGGGGGATATTTTGACTTACAAATTCCATTTTGTACTCGCATGAAGACGACTCCAAGCTGTGCAATTCAGGGCAATTACTGCAGCAAAGTGAATTCTTGTTGCTGGCTGCAGAGCCTTATAGCTCCCCTCAAGAGTTAAACTAACCCAGAAACACACTCCTCAACTTATATGGAAGAACTGTGGACAAATGTTAACTAGTAGATTAACATGAGGCTCTTAAGTGATCCAGGTCACAGTCATGGACAGAAGAGAGGAAGCAAAGGAAGAGATTTAGAATACATCCAGGACCTTGAGCTCTCAACGATTCCAAGGCAAGGACCCTACTCCACCACTGACCCGAGAGACACAATCCACGGCAGGTCTATACTTCAAACGCTGCATCGGCACAGCTGCCTGCTGTAGTGCTCCAGTGAAGACGCTCCTATGCCAACAAGACAGCTTCTCCCATTGGTGTCGTTCAGTGGGTCTCAGCCTGTGGTCCGCAGACCCCTGCGGGTCAGCAGACTTTGTCTAAGATTTCCAAAGGGGTCCACACCTCCATGTGAAAATTTTTAGGGATCCTCTCATGAAAAAAGGTTGAGAACCACTGGTGTAACTAATCCACCACTCGCTGACATAGCACTGTCTACACGGAGGGTTAGGTCGGTACATCTGTGTCGCTCAGGAGGGTGGATTTTTAACACCCCTGAGCCACGCAGTTATATCGCTATAGGTCTATAGTGTAGACCAGGCCTAAGCTTTCATTAACAAAACTAAATCACTCTCCAACCCTTCGGGGTGTGAAAGGAACTTCCCAGGTACGAACCAGACACAAACTGAGGCAGCTCTGTTCTCCTGACTCTACAGAAGCCTTAACCAAGAGCTCAGAGAGGTGTGAACAGTTCCTCTCTGGGAAGTGAGAGCTCTGATACCTAATGATGGCTATTTAAATGTCAATAACCGCTTCGCTGCTGATCATTTTGGCAGAAACCTGCAGAGCTGTGCCTAGCCACCTTTAGTGGATGCAGGGGTATAGTAGGGAGGCAGGAAGCGGTCACAGGCTGGTAGGGCAGGGAGAAGGAAACAAGGTCCTCGATCTGTTCCCCCTCCATCCCAAAATGTCAATGATTGCTGCCATGTTCACCTAGAGAGAGGAGGAGGGGAAGCTTACAAGAAGTGGAAATTTGGACAGATAACTAGGGAGGAGTATAAAAATATTGCTAGAGCATGCAGGGGTGTAATCAGGAAGGCCAGGGCACAATTGGAGTTGCAGCTAGCAAGGGATGTGAAGGGTAACAAAAAGGGTTTCTCCAGGTATGTTAGCAACAAGAAGGTGGTCAGGGAAAGTGTGGGACCCTTACTGAATGGGGGAGGCAACATAGTGACAGATGATGTGGAAAAAGCTGAAGTACTCAACACTTTTTTTGCCTCGATCTTCACAGACAAGGTCAGCTCCCAGACTGCTGCACTGGGCAACACAGTATGGGGAGAAGGTGAGCAGCCCTCAGTGGTGAAAGAACTGGTTAAGGACTATTTAGAAAAGCTGAGGAAGTTGGCTGATGTGATGGCAGAGCCATTGGCCATTATCTCTGAAAATTTGTGGTGATCAGGGGAGGTTTCGGACAATTGGAAAAAGGCAAATATAGTGCCCATATTTAAAAAAGGAAAGAAAGAGAACCCGGGGAACTACAGACTCACTTCGGTCCCTGGCAAAATCATGGAGCAGGTCCTCAAGGAGTCCATTCTGAAGCAGGTAGAAGAGAGGAAGATGATTAGGAAGAGTCAACATGGATTCACCAAGGGCAAGTTATGCCTGACCAACCGGAATGCCTTCTATGATCAGATAACTGGCTCTGTGAATATGGGGAAAGTGGTGGATGTGATATATCTTGACTTTAGCAAAGCTTTTGATACAGTGTGATGACAGTATTCTTACCAGCAAGTTAAAAAAGTATGGATTGGATGAATGTACTATAAAGTGGATAGAAAGCTGGCTACAATGTTGGGCTCAACGGGTAGTGATCAACGGTTCGATGTCTAGTTGGCAGCTGGTATCAAGCGGAGTGCCCCAGGTCCTGGGACTGGTTTTGTTCAACATCTTTATTAACGAACTGGATGATGGGATTAATTGCACCCTCAGCAAATGTGCAGATGATACTTAGCTGGGGGGAGAGGTAGATACGCTGGAGGATAGGGATAGGGTCCAGAGTGCCCTAGACAAATTGGAGGATTGGGACAAAAGAAATCTGATGAGGTTCAACAAGGACAAGTGCAGAGTCCTGCATTTAGGAAGGCAGAATCCCATGCACCGCTATAGGCTGGGGACCGACTGGCTAAGCAGCAGTTCTGCAGAAAAGGACCTGGGGATTACAGTGGATGAGAAGCTGGATATGAGTCAACAGTGTGCCCTCATTGCTAAGAAGGCCAACGGCCTATTGGGCTGTATTAGTAGGAGCATTGCCAGCAGATCGAGGGAAGTGATTATTCCCCTCTATTTGGCACTGGTGAGGCCACACCTGGAGTACTGCGTTCAGTTTTGGTCCCCGCACTACAGAAGGGATTTGGACAAATTGGAGAAAGTCCAGTGGAGGGCAACAAAAATGATTAGGGGGCTGGGGCACATGACTTATGAGAGGCTGAGGGAACTGGTCTTATTTAGTCTGCAGAAGAGAAGAGTAAGGGGGGATTTGATAGCAGCCTTCTACTACCTGAAGGGGGGTTCCAAAGAGGAATGAGGTAGGCTGTTCTCAGTGGTGGTAGACGATAGAACAAGAAGCAATGGTCTCAAGTTGCAGTGGGGGAGGTCTAGGTTGGATATTAGGAAACACTAGTTCACTAGGTGGGTGGTGAAGCACTGGAAAGGGTTACCTAGGGAGGTTTTTAAGGCCAGGCTTGACAAAGCCTTGTCTGGGATGATTTAATTGGTGTTGGTCCTGCTCTGAGCAGGGGATTGGACTAGATGATCTTCTGAGGTCTCTTCCAACCCTAATATTCTATGATTCTATGCAGTCCCACCCCAGTGCCAAAACCTCCACTGAACTCGGGTGGCAAACGCCCAAACTGCCTCCCAGCCTAACGGTCCCCAACTCTGCTGCACGGATACAGGGTATACACACACGAGTGGGAGCCACACACACTCCTGCTTCCTCTGCAACCACGTCAGTCCCCACGCAGTGCAAGTACAGCATGCCGCAGCACACAAGACACTAGAGGGCAGAGTAAATCAAGACCTCCTGCAATGGAGATTATACCAAACTATCGTCACAGGCTGGCCTGTTCACCTTACATTCAACCCACTTGCCTCCTAGGGCACTGTGGGATTCAGCACTGTCATCCCTCAAGGCCTTCTCACAGGAGTTAGGCCAAGCTTGCCACAGAACAGACAGGGCGCGGGCCACATGAAATACTCTACAGCCGCATTTCTCAAACTGGGGTGCGCAAGGGCATACAGGAGGCACTGGGAAGGAGGGGGAGGTGCAAGTACAGGGCATGCTTCGGGGAGGGGGTGGAAAGAGGTGTGGAAGAGGGGCACCGTTGGAGAGGGGGTGAGGCCCGGGGCTGAGTGGGGGATTTGGGAATCTCTGAAAAATTTTAAATCAAAACGGGGATCCTCAGGTTGCTAAAGTTTGAGAACCACTGCTCTACAGAAATGCCAATGGGTTAGGAAGGAGCTGCAGTTTGCAAGAGAGCGTGTCTTTGGTTTAGAGGGGACTCTCCAGGGTACTCAGCATTTTGGTAGGGCCTCTCATCTGAGGCCAGCCCTTTTCTAAGCAGAGAGCACATTACACTGGTCTACAATTTTTGAGAAGTCGTCTGCTTCAGAGATAAAATGTGCTATTTATTATGTATTTTGATGTGCTGAATTCAAATATGACAATTAAAACAACTGCTTGGCTACTGTTTCTAAGATATTTAAGTTTTTACATTTTATGTCTATGTATATTGTCTAGATAGTAGAGTTTTAATCATAAATTGTAAACCTAGGTCTTTTCATGTGTTTATGGTTGCTTTGCATGATAATATTTCACCTGTCCTGTTTATGTAACACTTTAAAAATCAGCAAAAGGGTTATATAAATAAAATTTATTATGAAACAAAAGGCAAAAAACTATTATGTACATAGTCTAGTCCTATTCAGTGTCTACTCGGCGCTTCTTGGCTTGTCTCTTGTATTCATTAAATGGAGCATCTCTTGTCACTGTCCAGCAATAGTCTGCAAGCATTGATGGGCTCCATTTGCCCTGATAGCGTTTCTCCATTGTTGCAATGTCCTGGTGAAATTGCTCGCCGTGCTCGTCGCTCACTGCTCCGCAGTTCGGTGGAAAAAAATCTAGATGAGAGTACAAAAAATGTATCTTTAGTGACGTTGCAACCAAGGATTTTGTATGCCTTGAGGAGGTTTTCCACCAACAACCTGTAGTTGTCTGCCTTGTTGTTTCCGAGAAAATTTATTGCCACTAACTGGAAGGCTTTCCATGCCGTCTTTTCCTTGCCATGCACTGCATGGTCAAATGCATCATCTCAAAGAAGTTCACGAATCTGAGGACCAACAAAGACACCTTCCTTTATCTTAGCTTCACTTAACCTTGGAAATTTTCCACGGAGGTACTTGAAAGCTGCTTGTGTTTTGTCAATGGCCTTGACAAAGTTCTTCGTCAGATCCAGCTTGATGTGTAAGGGTGGTAACAAAATCTTCCTTGATTCAACAAGTGGTGGATGCTGAACACTTTTCCTCCCAGGCTCCAATGACTGTCGGAGTGGCCAATCTTTCTTGATGTAGTGGGAATCTCTTGCACGACTATCCCATTCGCAGAGAAAACAGCAGTACTTTGTGTATCCAGTCTGCAGACCAAGCAAGAGAGCAACAACCTTCAAATCGCCAAAAGCTGCCACTGATGTTGGTCATAGTTTATGCACCTCAAAAGTTGTTTCATGTTGTCATAGGTTTCCTTCATATGGACTGCATGACCAACTGGAATTGATGGCAAAACATTGCCATTATGCAGTAAAACAGCTTTAAGACTCGTCTTCGATGAATCAATGAACAGTCTCCACTCATCTGGATCGTGAACGATGTTGAGGGCTGCCATCACACCATCGATGTTGTTGCAGGCTACAAGATCACCTTCCATGAAGAAGAATGGGACAAGATCCTTTTGACGGTCACGGAACATGGAAACCCTAACATCACCTGCCAGGAGATTCCACTCCTGTAGTCTGGAGCCCAGCAGCTCTGCCTTACTCTTGGGTAGTTCCAAATCCCTGACAAGGTCATTCAGTTCACCTTGTGTTATGAGGTGTGGTTCAGAGGAGGAGGATGGGAGAAAATGTGGGTCCTGTGCCATTGATGGTTCAGGACCAGAAGTTTCATCCTCTTCCTCGTCTGACTCAAGTGAGAATGATTCTGGTGCATCAGGAACCGGCAGTCCTTCTCCGTGGGGTACTGGGCGTATAGCTGATGGAATGTTTGAATAATGCACAGTCCACTTTTTCTTCTTTGACACACCTTTCCCAACTGGAGGCACCATGCAGAAGTAACAATTGCTGGTATGATCTGTTGGCTCTCTCCAAATCATTGGCACTGCAAAAGGCATAGATTTCCTTTTCCTGTTCAACCACTGGCGAAGATTTGTTGCACAAGTGTTGCAGCATATGTGTGGGGCCCACCTCTTGCCCTGATCTCCAATTTTGCAGCCAAAATAAAGGTGATAGGCTTTCTTAACCATAGTGGTTATACTGCGCTTTTGTGATGCAAAAGTCACTTCACCACAAACATAGCAGAAGTTATCTGCACTGTTCACACAAGTACGAGGCATCTCTGCTCACTTTGGCTAAACAGAAATGTGTCCCTTTGCAAAATCAAACACTGACAAATAAGAGAGCACGACACTGTATGATTTCTAGAGCTGATATAGGGCAATTTGTTCAGCAGAGTGATGTAAGCTTCGTTATGATTGCATCATCCATGACTTCTAGGAATAACATGATGCAATTCATATCATGTATGACGCAATACCAGCTTCAGATTGCATCATTCATTGTTTTGCCTAAAAAGCAAGTACTGTCCAAACCCAGTCATAGATTCATTCATAGATTCAGTCAAAGATGTATTTTAGTCATTTCTGGTTTAAACTGAGATCCCTTCCCTTTATAACTCACTTATCCTCTGCCATTCCCAAGTCAAGGGTCGTATATACTGACCGAATAGCATATCTTGAAAACTAGAGCCAATCAACAATTTTAAGCAACATTTTCGTTCTCAGTGACCCAGAATTACTAAAGTTTGACTACATTTATTTCAGAAGCATTTTGGCTGTAGAGCAGTGTTATTAATCCCCGTTTGCAGAGGGGGATGTTGAAGCACATGGAGGGGAAATGACTGACCCAAGCTCACCCAGGAAGGTCAGCGGCAGAGCCAGGAATAGAACTCGAGTCTCCTGAGTGCCAGCCTCCTCTCCCAGTCACTAGTTCCCATTGACAGTCAACAGGGGCTCTTGAAAATAAGGGATTACTAGCAGAGGCTAGAGCCAGGCATGACCTAACACAGTTGCACAGTTTAGCTATGTACCTACAACACCCCATCTATTCCAGCCCTTCATGTCTGGTGAGCCGTTCAAAGTGCACAGTGGCTTTGTGATGTACACAACTGGGGACCAAGCAGCGCCATCCCTAGCTATTTTGGTGCCCTACTCAGGCCTGTGGAGGAGGGAACGGGGGGGTAGGCGCCACGCCTCTGTGGGGGGGGAGGAGCGCTTGTAGTCAGAGCTAGCACTAAAACAACAAGGAGTCTGGTGGCACCTTAAAGACTAACAGATTTATTTGGGCATAAGCTTTCGTGGGTAAAAACCTCACTTCTTCAGATGCATCACTACTTAGCACGTAAACTTTAGTTTATGGAGGTGGCAGGGAGTGGGTAGGCAAGCAGAATTAACCTGCTTTCCCAAAATTGAGTGCACAGATGAACTGAGCTCTCCAGATCTAGATCCAGTAATGGGATTGTGTAAGCCAGGGGGCCAGTTTAGTCTCCATGGAGTAAACTGCTGCCACGATACCCCTGCAGCAATCGCTTCGATTTAATGTTTTCTATATCTGCTGTTACTCCCTGTGACCTTAGTGGTTAGTTACTATTCAGGCTCCTAAAGGTTGTTTCTGCTAGGGGGAGAAACAGATGATCCAATCAGGCATTTCTTGATGCAATCATATTTATTTACAAAGAATGTACAAAGGTTGTTTCTCTGAACACAGTAGGAATCATACAGCAGGAGACAGTTTCTTTGTCCACAGCTCCAAGCCTCCTTCCAGCCAGCACTGTACCCCAAAGCTCTCTCCCCTAGCTCAGGGTCCTGCTACAAGTGTTTCTATGGCTGTCTCTGGGGCTTGCTTGCTGCTTCTGTGGTGTTTCTGCTGCTTTTCTCCACATGCACATAGCTTCCTCAAACAGTATCCAGCCGCCCGTGTCTGCATCCAGCCCTGAGTCCACCCATGTCACCCACACATAGCTCAGATTCCTGAACAGCCTTGCACACGGCCTGCGTTTTGGGCAGCAGCTCCTATTGTTTCAACAATGTATTCCATAAAGGTGCTTAAATGTTTTGTACATTTATCCTGAGTGAAGGGCCACCTTCAAAAAGGTTTCACGCAGCGTAACAATATATCTCACACAAATCTACACTAAAAGAACATATTCAGGTTGTGAGCCAAGCACTCAAAAGTTCGCACATGCCACAATTAAGGTTGCTGGTGCAACCTTAATTCAGCTCCATTGTGTATATCCATTATGATCATCTTTAATTACACGAGCTCAAGTACTGGTTTTTGCCTCACTCAGAGCATGGTGCTCACTGAATGAACAGCTAGTCAAGGTTTTGTTTTCTCCTCCTTGTTCAATGGGTGGCCACACCCTGCATTGACAACAGAATTATTATTTTCTCAAGGGCTTTTTGATGGGGCTCATCACTATAGTATCTGAGCGTTCACCAACATTAATCTTCACAACACCCCCATAAGAAGAAAGGATGGGATTATCCCCATTTGACAGATGAGCCGCTGGGGCAGAGAAAGATTAAGGACAAAACTTCCCACTGATTTGAGGAGCCCAATTTGAGACACTTAGGACCTGATTTGCAGAGTCCTTAGCGTTCTATAGCACTTTTTATATTTATACCACAGCTCCCAGAGTGACTTCAGTCCCAGCTGAGAGTGCTCCACACTTCTGCAAATTAGATCCCAGGGTGCCCAGAGAATAAGGAAGCCCCACAGCATCCCAGTTCCAATCTCTGTATCCAGCCAATCCCAGTTCCCCCCTTTCCCTAGCTCCTTGTCTAACCTCCCACACCAACTGTCTCCCAGTCCCCCCTCCTGCACCTGTTCCCCTTCCCAGCTCCCAGTCTCCTCCCCTCCGGCTCTCAGTACACTCTCTTTCCTTCCCCCCACCGATTCCCAATCCCAGTTTCCTTGTTCCACTCTACTTCATTCCCTCTCCCCCACCAGACTGGCTCTTCTCCCTCTGCATCTGAGGCAAGCGGCTTCCTCCTCCATGCTGCCTGGGTACTGGCAAGGGGGTCCTGAGAGCACAGGAGAGACTGGCTCCCTGCTCTCAGTTCCAGTGCCTAGGCCTTGGCCTAGCCAGGAGGTGCAATTACAGGGAAAGTCCAGCTTTGCCCCCTAGCTGCTCAGTCACTCTGTGGGGATGGTGCGTGCGCAGCCCGATAGCACAGAGGGGCTGGAATATCCTCAAGGAGGATGGAATCTTTGGAGATTTTAGCTGCTAAACTCTAGGAAACTTTGAACATGAGCAAACTGAGATTTTTTCCCCAAAGGCTTATTACTAGGCCAGATGATGGCAGATTTTCCCAGGAACACCAAAACACTCATCCCTGACACAAAGGCCATTTTCTGCCAAAGTTTATGTTCCTGCTCCAATGCATAGATGCGCTAGAGCCTCTTGATGAAATAGTCACCCAACATTTCAACATTTTGCAAAACAATGCATTTGCCCCAGCCTCGCTCACAGGAACAGCTGACCCATTTTGGCTGAAACTTTGCAAAACAAGTTAGCCTGGGGCCAGCATGGAAAATTTCAACCAAAATGGTTAAAGTTTGGTAAAGTTATAAGCAACGGAAAAATTATCTTAGGCAACCTTAATAATAGGTGGTGCTACCAGTCCTGCCTCGCTATATAACAAATGGGTGGGGGGGGGGGGGGAGGGTGCATGCATGTGTGCACATTCACATGCTATTTGCTACAAAGAAAGCCTAATTGCAGAGCCGTAACTAGGGATTTTTGCGCCCGAGGCAAGGGACAGGGGCGGCATGTCCGGCTCTTGGGCGGCGGGTCCATCTCGGAGGGAAGGACCCACCGCTGAATTGCCGCCGAAGAGCCGGACGTGTCGCCCCTCTCCCTTGCTGACGACCGGTGGCAATTCGGCGGTGGGGCCCTCAGTCCCTCTCGGAGGGAAGGACTTGCTGCCGAATTGCAGCCGAAGGAGAGACTTTCTGCGCCCCTCATCTTCCGCACCTGAGGCAAGTGCCTCACTTGCCTTGCCCTCGTTACGGCACTGCCTAATTGGCTTCACAAATAGAATACCAGGTCTCAGATCAAAGCTCTCTGGGGGCTGTGAGTAGCTATTAGTCTGTACCCATAATCTAGTAGCATAAGACTTGAAGACAAACTGATATCGTCCCTGAAATAAAAACCTGACCCAACAATTCATCCTGCTGTCATGGTATCTTGATATGAAGGAATGAATACATATTAAAGCTGCATAGAGCCAGTGCTGTTTGGATGTTGTCACTGCATATTCATCTCTAGGAAGCAGAAACTCACTCTTCCTAGTTGTGAAAAATCAACTCATATTATGCAGCAAGAGGATCTATCCAGGGCACCTGAGGCAGCTTGCAGGGGTACCTGGCATGTTCCATCCCTTCCTTGCTGACCAAGCAAAGTCACATCAGCTCTGGATGATGACTAATCACTGTCCCTTGTTACGTCTGTCTTTGACGGAAGTCAGTGATCCACATAAAACTCACCCTGCACTTTTGACAAGTCTGAAATTTACCTTAGTCACTTCGCGTTGATGTCCCACGAACCTCTTCAGCACTGCTCCCGATCTCCAGTTATACACAACTACAGTCTGGAGAGAGAAACGTCTATGTGAATTCAGCCAGCACATCCATGCATGCAGACTGACATTACTTCCTACCTGTCAGAACAGTAGGACAATGAGATTGCCTAGGGAGGCTGTGGAAGCTCCTTCACTGGAGGTTTTCAAAAGGAGGCTGGAGAGCCACCTGTCTTGGATGGTTTAGATACAACAAATCCTGCGTCTTAACAGGGGCTTAGACTAGATGACCATTGCGGCCCCTTCTAACCCTTTGGTTCTATGATGCCCTTTGAATTGGAGGATTGCACAGCTGTGTTGCGTGGCATTCCAGGCACCCTGGTAAGGGGGCAGTGATTTAAAAATAAACATTATTTGAAACACTATTGCCACATCTTAATGTCCTCCTGACTTCACAGCCTAACTCAGTCTCTGCTCTGGTAGTGATCCCACTGTGCCAGCAAGGCCTGCATGCTCTGTGCCATCAGCTCAGCCTTCTCTAACTGTGTTAGCATCACAAGAGACACAGTGCTTATAGCTGGGAAGGTATATTTATTCTGGAACCCCTCTTCAGAGGTGGGCTGGGTAATTCGTTGCCAACAAAGGTGAATTTCATGGAGCCATGATAGTTGGTTTTGAGTTCCTCACTCTGAAATAAAGGGATGTTTCACGGTTTGAAATGCTTCAGAGCCAATGAATTGCCCCACAAGAGCTGTTTGTCTAGCACAGGTGCCAACAATGGCTCATGGCCGCTGTGTCCCTCCCCATCACAAGTACCTGGAAATGGGAGGGGCACTTCTTCCCCACCCCAACTGGTGGGCAGTCAGTGGCCTGGAGTACTGACAGCCTTTGCATTTTTATTTTAACCAACTGTCGGTCTGATGCCTGTGAACACCTAAACCCTGTTGTTTGAATCTCGCCAAGTCATTTGCCCTTATCTCTATGGCAGGGAGTTCCAGAAACACTTGATTTCCTTGCATTCATTTTGTTCCTGTGAATTTTGACCCACCCTACCTTGTCCTTTCCTCCCGACACACAGAGATCTGATGTTAGAGCAGCCACAGAAGTGACGGCGCCAGTGTGAGCAGGGCTGTATTGCTGAACAGCCTGTGCAGGACTGTCCTCTTCCACATAATCATCAGGCCTGCCAAAGAGGGAAAGACACACAGCAGCAGGAACTTCAGTACATGTTACAGAGAAGTCACTGTATGCCATAGATCACTCATCCCACTTCTCAAACCACATGGCATTGGCTCCAATTAGACTGAATTTAAGGATAGCAGCGCCTTGTTTTAGGAAGAAACGCTGCATGTTGAGATGCTGGAGAAAGGCAAGCCGACACGCAAGCTCTGGACAATGCAGAGATCAGCTCTCCGGGGACATAAATGTGTTTCCTAGATGTGACATAATAGGGTCTCTTCCACCTCTAATTCCTAAACCTGCAGAACGGTTACTCACCTCCACTATGGTGCATGGGATCGACTTTAACAGAACTTCACCAGTCTCCCTACTACAGCTGGCAGATGATGGTCTGACTCAGCCACTGTTCCAACAGTTCAGACATTTTTTGCTCTCTCAAATATCCCTCACAATAATAATCCTGCTGCTCTGTGCCCTTGGCTTATCTCCAGTACTTATGGGCCAGTACGCCCATCTCCCTACTCATGGAGAAAGGGAGAATTTAACCCTTTCTTTGCAGGGGGAGCCATGCATGTCACTTGCTCAGGCTATTGAGGGTGTCTCTCTCACTCTCAGAGACTAGACTGCTCACCATTTCTCCTATGCACAGGTACGTCCCCTCCTACAGTAGCATATCCCCACCCCTCCAGCAGGAGTTCCTCTCCTTCCCACACAAATAGCTTGCAGCACATCATTTTGGCTCAGGAATACAGGAACTGCTCCCAACACAGGCTGTCAGCACCACCACTTGGTTCATTACGAGTGCAAGACAAAGCTGAATGGGTTGCTGTTAGGATAATCTCAAACCAGAGATCCCCTTTTTGCTGCCAGATACTTTGATACAGCTCCCAGACCATTCAGTTTGAGGGAAGCTCTCCATTTCCATGTGTGGTTGGGGGAGGGAGAGGAGGGGAACTATATCTGAAACTCTCTCTGATCTCTTCCATGGTGGCACCAGCACCTCCCTTGGATTAACACTGGAGAGTAAGGGATCATTGCTTGCCAGTGCCCACCGGAATTCCCCCTTTGCCCTGGCTAATAGCTATGAAAAGAAAAGAACGTGTGTGTGACAGTGCAGCTATTCGCATCCCAGCTGTCCTAGTAGACACTATACTGCAGGGCTAAGGACAATTGTTTACTAGATGGCCCAGGGTACAGGACTAGCAGAGCAGTATCTCCTTTGTCAAGAGGAGCCATATTCCACCCAAGATAGTACACCCAGGTCCTTTGCACCCTTGCCTAGGAACTGCCCAGGTGGATGTCAGTGACACTCTCTCTCGAGAGAGGATAGATTAGTTTGAGTGAGCTGCCAACACACTCCATCCACTAAAGCAACTTTTAATGTTCAGGGCTACAAGCAAATGCAGAGTGGGGGTGGAGTTGCCATTTTAGCCACACAGTCATTGCAGTGCTGGGATCTAGGCCACTGCTTTCGAATGTGTGTGGAGGCAGAGACAGGTATTTTAGACCATTGAGAAATTAAGAACCTTTAGAATCAAAAGGAAAAGTTACAGTTCATAAAACCCAGATGATTACATATGATCACTAACCTCCCTGCCATGATCGGTGGGGTTTAGTAACTTAACATGGAGCTGGCATTCCCAGGAGATTGTTTACCTGTATTTGGAGGTGCTGCAGTTGATTTTACTCTGCAGTTTCCCCATGAGCCAAGGTGAGCAGCTCCGTAATACAGCATGTAGTGCTCAGCATCGAAACCTCAGCATCTCAGTCAATTTCTGGGAGCTGGGGGATTAGGAGAGGACACATTATGGAGAATTTATAAATCGATTCTGATCTTTACAGCCATTGGATCCAATGCTGATAATGCATCACTTTCACTATAGACCCAGTCATTAGCTTCCTTGCATTTCCCTTACTCCTCTTCCCATTCCCATATCCATCACTTCTGACAACATATGCTTGCTGCTTCTCTCTGCACAGTTCCAGCTGGGAGGTGTGGCCAGCAGATGCTGCTTTATGGGCAACTCAATCAGCATCTTATTAGCAAACAGCCCAAATGAGAATGGCCCGTAGTACTAGCTGAAAGGAGTGTGTTTTTCCTGGGAGCATGCTGTCTGGGTTTTACTGTTGTGTTGTTGGTCTTTGTGACTAGTTTATTGTAATTAACTGAATTCTGTGCTAGTGCCAGGCTGGCAGATCGTTACCCTGTGGCTGCAGAACAGGCATGGCACAGGAAGTGTCCTCATTATGTACCTCAGTCCCTACTTGAACTACCTCAGCCTTACCCAGTCAATATGGGCATTCAGTCCTTGACCTTCACGGTGCCAGTTTCTGGCAAGTTTTATGACGTGGACAACTACCAACTCACTTATCTGATTGAGACTCCTAAGCTGCCTACATTAAGGATGACGTTGGTCACAGCAAGACTAGAGATGAGCCAGAGACCTAGAACTGTAAGTCTCTGTGTCCCATTACCAGGCCCCCGATCCACCCAGGCTCCCAGACAGCATCACGCTAATCTTCGGGGAAAGCCCAAATAACGCTAACCAGAGGAAAAAATAGGCTGTTGTTCAAGAGGTTTAAGTAATGCTGAACCCACCTGGCCCTGTGTCACCCAGAACCCAACGAATGTGCCATTCCCAGCAGCAGGGAACAAACAAGCATCAAATGGGTCCTGGGGCCAGTCACCTTGGGGTGATCTCTCCAACTAACAGTTGATACACGCTGGCAAAGCAGCAAAGGGGAAGCCTACACTGTTGTGCCCATGTTCTAACTGTTCTGGGGTAAAGGCTCCAATCACTCCACTGCCTTTTACTAGTACTAAACTCACTAAAAGCATTAAATCAATACAGGAGAGGTACAGCTGTCCACAGGCTGGTTTCAATGGTCGTGAATTACCAGGTACAGTAATCGGATTCTTCTCAGCTGGAGATGCTCTAACTGGATTAATTTCAGTCTGACCTAGCTGTATGCTAAAGCTCCTGTCTTCCAGGTCACTAGGAGTCTGCTGAAAATTCACTGACTGCATTTACTTGTTTGTCAGAGCAAACAAATCAAAATAACCTTCATGTCACTGATTACAGAAGCCTGAAGCACAGATGCTGGAATTGCTAGGTCAGAAAGAGTACTGGTTTCCTGGCAGACATTCCCCTACTAATTTTACCCTGCTGTCCTTTGCAATTAGCAATGAGTAAAACCTAGTTAAGCTCTGCTTGTTCAATCCAGATGTTTATAAAGCCAAAAGGTTTAAAGTGTTTAAACCAATCTCATAGGCCAGGGAGTGTATTAATTGGGTAACTGACTTTCATTCAGTCAGAACAAGACTGAGTTTGCAAACTATTTCAGTGTCCTAGGAATAGAGGTGATTTTTTTTTTATTTTTTTTTTTGGCAACAGGAAGAAGCTGGAAACTCAGTCTGTATTTTATTTAATAGAATTTAACTTTGATTATTTCCTTGGCTTTTAATTAAACTGATATTGCAAATATTAAATTTAACTGCATGAAACAGTGAACTGGCAGAAAGAAAGCAAAACGACAACAGTGCCTTTTCCTGGGGGTTTGCTTGCATCTGCAAAATGCTTTGAAGATGTGAAGGGACTGTCATTTACTATATGTCTGTATAGTGCCTATTACAATGTGAGCCCCTGAGCTGGTGTAAAAAAAAGTAATAATGGTAACAGTGCTAAGTGTTATTAATAAAGTGAGTCTGGGAAGTCCAGCATATTTATAAGATTTGCTTTAACAAACCCTCTAGCAATCTACTAGTAACAGACATTCATAGCCATTTTGCAGACTAGTTTTCCTCGTGGCTAATTATTCCTCATTACATGCAAGCAGCACAAGTTTTCCATTCATAAACACCTTCAGATTTTAATTGCACTATAGAATCAAGGCAGATAGTTAGCACTGTGAGAAAAGAAGGATTCAAGGAATAAAAATACAAATTGCATTTTGTACCTCGAGAATGCTTCCTTGCAACTGGCTAACTATAGCATAAATTTGCAGATCCCTCTGCAACTTCGAATGCTTAATAAGAATGCAAGCTTCCAGAGTCTTGCTGCATTTTGGGCAAGCCCTCTGGTACCCCAATACAGTATGTCATTTCTTGGCAGACTTTCCATGTAAATTTACCATCCTCCTGTATGTATGCCAGGCACTATTGTAACAGTCTACTAGAATGAAGTTCTACTGTCAGGGCTCCCATGGTAATTGAATGACACCTAGGTATGCTTCATAAAGAGTGCATTTCATCATAGGGATTTATTTTTTTAAATGTACATTGCTCTTTAGCAACCCATTCCTGGCAGCTGAAAGTATTTGCATTTAAACAAGCTTTAATCTCCTCATTCTATTGTGACACAGCAGTGAAATCTGCATGCTGGCTTTGGGAAGCAACAACAATATCCCTAATAGCAAACAGTCATGGTATAACACACAGATGTGAAACTAAACCACATAATCAGACCCCAACATTTGATTATCCAGGTTCATGGCAGTGTCACAGCACCCTCCAGTCATGCACTGAGCAACATGGCTAAATATCTGTCACCTGTGGCTTGTTCTCTCTCTCATCCTCTCCCCAAGGAGAGCTGTATACACAGTGGAGCGTTTTGATGGGTTTGCTGTTTTGTTTTTGTTTTTAAATATGTACACACTGATTGGACCAGGCCATGAAAGAGAAGGTGCTTGGCCAGCCAGATCTCTTTGGGACTTACATATGATTATGAAGGAGAGAATCAACACAAAGTGAGAGCATAATGTATGTGATTGAAAGAAAACTACTCTGTTTAAGCTAATCAGTACTGTTTTTCTTTCCTCCCTCTATGCAGACACAAAACACCCATTTACAAAGCCAATAACATCATCTGAAGATTTGGGGAAACCTTAAGTAAATTCTTTGGGGTTCTTAAAGGGCTCCTTTGACCCATTTTACAATGGTGCTGGTTAGCAGAATCCTGGATTATTCTCTGTTCCAGCAAATACACTGCAGTATTAAAGCCTCATTAACATATTGTAATATTTTAAGACCATCAACCAGACATTTTAAAGATATTATCAGCAGTACCATACATTATTTAGGCATAGAAGGTTGGGGGTTTCAAATCCCACTGAAATCTGGGCACTGAACTTTCTCAAAGTGCTTGGAAAACTCCAGCAAAAATAAAAGCCTCTTTGTTTAAATTAAGTCACACTGGGTTGGCATTTCCTCTTGTGCAGCTAGGGCCATGTCTCCACTGCAACAAACGTGGCTTTTTTACACCTGTTCACTATCACACAGTAAGATCCTAGTGGACACAAAGCATTGTCACTTTTACTGCAAGGTAAATAAGCGAGGTCAACCCTGGAGAGGGCACTGTGTTTATCTCGCAACGAACACTATGGTGCCATCCCTTCGCAGAGATTTTGCAGTAGGATAGCTAATATACATTCATTATTCCATGGTAAAAACACACTGGTTTTGGAGGTGAAGACAAAGCCTAGAAGTTTGATTCCTGCTACTCCCCCTCCCCCCTTTTCAATGCTTGTCTTATTGCAATGATCTTCCCACTAGACCCTGGGAAAGTATGGAGGGAGCTGTGAATGGTGCTAACTACATATTAGCCATTTGTTATTAGTTAACTGGCCTTATTTTTGTAAAAGGGAATATTACATGCTGTTTCCCTGGGAAAATGGGTCCCTCTAGTCTCCACTCCAAATGCCCCATATTAATAACCTGTACATGTTAGCAACTACACTAACAAATACAGGGCCACAAGTCACTGTTTCTATGCACCTCGTGCGATTGATTCACCAACCCAGAGGCTGGCAGAATGGCACCGTTTGCACCAGTGCCAATGACTCCACAACATACAAGGCAGCAGTCAGGGCTTGTCTACGCATGCGGTGCTGCCATCGCTCTTAGCAGACAGGAGAGCTTCTCCCGCCCGCGTCGGAACTCCACCGCCCCCCGAGGACGGACTATAGCTGCGTGGAGGAGAGAAGCGCTGTCTACAGCAGGAGCTGCGTCTACTCTATTCCCACACAGCTCTAGCCACAAGTCTGCAGTGCAGACCCAGCCCAACTCCGGACCGATGACTGCTGAGCCAGGGCTGCGTCTCTCACTCTCGCTGGCCAATACCTGTCCGGGAGGACGCATCAGGATACCGGTATCGTGACCAGGGCCCTAGGCTGCTCCTGACCTGTACTGAACTGAACTGATACCGACCCAGGGCACCTTCTTCCCCACAGCCCGGCCTCGTGGGCCTTCAGGGAGAGCACTGGTGAGCCCGGTTATCGCCCCGCAGGGCAGGGCCGGCCCACCCGGGAGCAGCAGGAGCCGGGCTCTACGCCCACCATCGCCCCGCAGGGCCAACCCGGTGTGTGTGTGGGGGGGGAGGTATACTCTATGCCCATCATCGCCCCGTGGGGCTGGTCCGCCCGGGCGGGAGCAAGGCTCCATGCCCATCATCGCCCCGTGGGGCTGGTCCGCCCGGGCGGGAGCAAGGCT
>NW_020664859.1:1987840-2058523 GCF_002925995.2 Terrapene triunguis | reverse complement strand
CCGGGCGGGAGCAAGGCTCCATACCCATCATCGCCCCGTGGGGCTGGCGTGGCGAGGTGGGGGGAGGAACCGCACTCCTGACCACCATCGCCCCGTGGGGCCGTCCCGATCTCTCCGCTGGAGCGCGCCGCGGGGGGTGCCCAGGGCGACAAGCGGGGCCCGGCCCGGCAACGCGTTCCCAGCCCCACCCCGCACTCACCTGCCCGACCGGGCCCGGCCCGCTCCGCTCCGCTCCTTAGCGACCAGCGCCGGAGTCGGGGGTGGGGCTGCGCCGGGAGCCAGCTCCGCCCCTGGCCCCCATAGGACAGCGCCGCCCCCCCTCCCTCGAGGCCCCGCCTCCAATGCAGCTCCCCAGTACTTCCCCCTGCATGCCTCTCACTGTACCCCCGCACCCCCACTGTCTCCGCGCCCAGTACTGCTCCCCAGTATAGCCTCCCAGGCACCCTGCACTGCCTCCAGCCTACTCAGTATGTGGCAAACACCATAACAACCCTTTTACACTTTTTATTGGAGATACAGAAAAGACGTTTGAAATGTAAAGTAGTAAGCGTGGCTTTTATTTGAACAGCGTCCTTTGTTTCCCTTCCCTTTAGCTGCAGAGAGTTTTAGAAGGAACCCCCCCCCCCTTATTTGGCAGTCTGTTAAAGGGGATCAAAGACGATCATAGCTACCAGACAGCAAATGTGAAAAATCGGGACAGTGGGTGGGGGGTAATAGGCACCTATATAAGATAAAGTCCCAAATATCGGGACTGTCCCTATAAAATCGGGACATCTGGTCACCCTATTCTGGTTAAAAATAAGGAAAAGTTTGCTGAGCTGGCAAATGCTGTTGTTGCTATTGTCAAAAGTCCAACTGCAGGCGCCGACTTCCTCTCTACCTGGGGGGTGCGCAGAATAAGATTAAGGGCAGTAGCCACAGTTAGGGTTGCCAACTTTCTAATTGCACAAAATTGAACACCACTACCCTACCCCTGCCTTGCCCCTTCTCTGAGGCCCTGCCCCCACTCATTCCAGCCCCCTTCCATCCATCATTATCTCTCCCTGGCTCACCCTCACTCACTTTTACTTGGCGGGGGCAAGGGGTTGGAGTGCGGGAGGGGCTCAGGGCATGGGGTTGGGATGCAGAACAGGGTTTGGGATGCGGGCTCCAGGAGGGAGTTTGGGTGTGAGAGGGGGCTCAGGGCTCGGGCAGGTGTGCGGGGGGGGGCAGGGTGCGGGCTCTGGGAGGGAGTTTGGGTGTGGGAGGGGGTTCCATCTAGGCAGCGCTTACCTCAGGTGGCTCCCAGTCGGTGTTGCTCCTGTAAGCAGCCAGGATGTCTGCCCCCTAGGTGGAGGCAGGGCCAGATGGCTCTGCGTGGTGCATGCTGCCCTCACCTCACCCACAGGCACCACCCCCGCAGCTCTCATTGGCTGTGGTTCCTGGCCAATGGGAGCTGTGGAGCCAGTGCTTGGGGTGGGGGCACCTAGGGGCCACAGAGACGTCTTGCTTCTGGGAGCTGCGTGGAGCCAGGGCAGGCAGGGAGCCTGCCTTAGCCCCACTGTGCCGCCAGCTGGACTTTTAAAGGCCTGGTCAGCGGTGCAGACCGGAGCTGCCAGGGTCCCTTTTTAACTGGGTGTTCTAGTTGAAAACCAGATGCCTGGAAACCCTAGACATGGTGTAAGGTCTAAGGCCTTTTTCTGCAGCCACATTAGGACAGCAGCAGCCATGAGCCAAAAAACCAGAAAGTCACATCTGCACATTCCATCTAAATTACATTAAAACAATGAAATATCAGGCTGTTAAGAAAGCTGCTCCTGTCCTGTACCCAGCACCACCAGATAAAGAAACAGATCTTAATATGTTTAAAGAAAACTTTGTTTGATAAGTGATTCCTTGCAAGACAGAATACTATCAACAGTTGTGATTGTGAAATCTCTACTTCTTTATTGTTTTGCCTTTCTGGTCCCTACTTCTCTATTGTTTATCTGTATGGTTTCTGACTCGTTCTTTGATTGTCTATGCCTGTTGCATAACTGATTATGCAAGATTTAAATCAACTAAGGTGGTGCGTATGATTGGGTAAAGAATTGTTTTGCAACATGTTAGGATTGGTTAGAGAATTATTTTGTAATATTTTAATAAAATGATTGGTTAAGGTACGCAGGACTCAAGTTTCACTATATAAACTGGGGTCCAAGGAGGAGACCAACTGGGAAAGAAAGGAAAAGGAAAAACGAAGAATAAGAAGGAAATACCTGGAAGAAGAAGAAGAACTCACCTCCAAGACACAGCCCAAGATCAGAGCTGCTAGAATCCTCCACACAACTGTGACGTGCAGCAACCAGAACCCAGATGAGACCGACCTTGCCGGGCCAACAGGGAAAGTCCTCCTGCATGATCAGAATTGAGCAGAGCATTGTATGCTTAGGTGTGTAATCTGCTTGGTGATGGTTAATAAATAGGTGAAGGATATTACTGTGTAAGGCACTTTCACCAGGAAGAGGTCCCACAATCCGCAGAAGGTTACACCCTCAGTCCTAGGAACTGGGTAAGAGTAGGTGCCTGGATCCTTAGGAACTGGGAAAGGGTGGGGGTGCCTAAATTAACCAGTGAGGGTGCCCTAGAGTGTGCAGGTAACAACAGAAGGTAAGAGGAAAAAGGAATTAGCTAGTTAACTTGAGGAAGCAAAGGAGGAAGTTAGACAAGTCTTGTTGTAGGGGAATTTGTGCTTCTACACCAGTGGGTCTCAAACTTTTGTATTGGTGACCCCTTTCACATAGCAAGCCTCTGAGTGACATCCCCCTTATAAATTAAAAGCACTTTTTTATATATTTAACACCATTATAAATGCTGGAGGCAAAGCGGGCTATGGGGTGAAGACTGACAGCTTGCAAGCGCCCATGTAATAACCTCACTACCCCCTGAGGGGTCCCGATCCCCAGTTTGAGAACCCCTGGTCTACACACAAAAATTGCATCTGTTTAAATGCAATCAGTTTAGTTAAACTGGTGCAAACCCCTTGTGACATTGCACTCCATATGTTTTATGGAAATATGCTAATGAGTGTGAATATAATATAACTGGAATATGCTTTATGCAAAAGGTCTCTTGTAAGGTATCATAACAAAGCTTATAATCTACAGAGTGTGTTCATCCTATTTGTATGAATGTGTCATTTCTTGTATCTGAAGCTAGAAATATGAATTATTACTCTGAAGTCCTATTGTAATTATGCAAAGTGTGGCCATTAATGGTGGTTTAGAATCCTGATGGCTCCCATTGATCAGGACAATTGGTTGTAAATGGCTCTGTTTACTTGTAAGCCGTCCTGTGTTCCTGTGAGTCAGGCGGGAAGAACAGAGACTTTGGGCTGGGCTACACTATGGGGGGAGGTTCAAACTAAGATACGCAACTTCAGCTATGTGAATAGCGTAGCTGAAATTGGGGTATCTTAGTTCGACTTACCTGGCTGTCCTCACGGCAGCAAGTCGACCGCGGCTGCTCCCCCGTCGACTCTGCTTCCTTCTTTTGCGGAGGTGGAGTTCCGGAGTCGACGGGGAGTGCGTTCGGGGATCGATTTATCGCATCTAGACGAGACACGATAAATCGATCCCCGATACATCAAATAGACGTACTCTTGGAGTCTCACAGGACATGTGACCATGTCACCTGGTACTGGAATCCATCTTAAACCTGGTGCTTTTTCATTTAGAAAGAGGGGTGGGGACCCAGAGAGACAAAAGATTCCCACCTTGTGCCAAAGCCATAAAAGGGGGTGGAACAGAACAAAGAGGGCTGCCAGTATATTTATATGTATATAGCACCTCTATATTTACAGAGGCGAGCTGAACCGATGTAAACCAGATTTCAAATGATGTAAGAATGTCCACACTCAAGGCTTCACAGCTTTCACTAACTCAGATTCAAATCACACCTTAGGTAACCTGCTGCAACTCTGTGTGCAAGGCAGGACTGAGACTATAAAGTAGGGTTACCATACGTCCGGCTTTTCCCGGACATGTCCTGCTTTTTGGTCCTCAAATCCCCATCCGGGAGGAATTTCCAAAAAGCAGGACATGTCCGGGAAAATAGGGAGGCATGGTAAGGGGACTGCCTCCTCCCCAGGTTCCAACTTTCCAGGGCCAGGTGGCAGCTGTTCGTTCTCCCCACCTGGGCAGCCGGACTCGGGAGCAGTCACTGCTGCAGCTCCCACTGCCATGGGGGGAAGCAGCCAAGCATGTGGCGCTCGGCGGCTGCGGCTCTGGCGCCCGGGGCGTGAACCCCCTGAGCCCGGGCCTGCTGTGGGGACCCCGCTGGTGCAATCCTGCGGGCGGCCCCGGAGTGGGGGCAGCAGGCCCCAGACCCCCCCGTCCCGCTCGGGTCCCGCAGGGGAAAGAACAGGGCTGCCGATGCCTCCGCCCCGGGGCCGCCCGCGGGATTGCACCAGCTGGGCATCCAGCCCAGACGCAACTGGCCAGGGGCTGGGCGCGCGCAGCGTGCGTGCTGGGTTGCTGCAGCAGGCCCGGGCTTGGAGGGTTCGGGCCCGGGCGCCAGAGCCGCAGCCACCTAGCGCCATGTGCTTGGCCGCTTCCTCCCCCCGTGGCAGTGGGAGCTGCAGCAGCGGCTGCTCCCGAATCCGGCTGCCCAGGTGGGGAGAACAAACAGCCGCCGCCTGGCCCCACGGGCCTCCCCGCTACTCTCCCTCCAGGTACCGCCCAAGTCCTGCCTGCACTCGGGGCCAGGCCGGACTCACTCACCCCGGCCCCGCGCTCCCCCTGCGTCTCCCGGGCCTCCCTCCAGCGCTTGCGGAGGGAGGAGGAATGGTGGGGGGGGAGGGGTGGGGGTGTTTTTCCTTCTTTTGCTCTGGTCACCCTGGGGGCGGAGTTGGGGCGGGGCTGGGGCGGGGCGGAGTTGGGGCGGGGCCGGGGCCCCGTGGAGTGTCCTCTTTTTGCAGGATTGAAATATGGTAACCCTACTATAAAGTCACTGCACAGAGTGAATGGTAGCACAGCACATGAAGGTGAAACCCCTCCTGCCCCTGCCTGTGCCGCAGCTTGCGACTCCATGGCTTATGCCTGCACTTAGACCTGCACTGAGGTGTGTGCCCAACGTCTGCCCCAGACCGCTAGGGAACTGCCAGGCTTCCGGACATTGGAGGACAAACAAGGATAAAAATGACCCTGCTCAGCAGGAGCACCTGAAGCTCAGTCCCATGAGATTCCTTGGGTTATGGACTTGACACCTGCTCACTTTAAAATAAAAATAGCAAACAAGAAACAGACAAACCCCTTGTGACCAAGTGCCTTGACAACACACTGATCCCTCCTGCACATCGTCACTTGGGGCAGTAGCCAGCTGACTCATATGGTAAGGTCCCAGGGTAGCCCAAAGGAGAAACAGCACCAACCTTCAGCTCCCACCCAGGAGAGAAAATGCACTACAGAAGTGGGATTTGAACCTGTGCCTATTAAAAGGCCAAGACCCACACCTTAACTGCTCAGCCCTCCTAATGAGGTCACTAAGGCTTTTGCAGCAAAACAGCAACATCTTGAGACATCTCCAATGGTACAGCTCTGTTTGGGCTTATGCACATCCTGAGGTGACCATTGCAAGAACAGATCCCTGCTAGAAACACACCCACTCAGTGATGATTCCCCATTGACAATTACATTTTGAGACAGATCAGTTAACCAGGTTTTAATCCATTTGATGTGTGCCATGTTAATTAAACAGCGTTCTAAGGTTTTTTAATAAAAATATTGTGTAGTACCAAGTCATACACCTTACAGAAGTCTATTATATCAACAGCATAGGTGGCGTGTAATGGAGGAGGCTAAGCCAGGGGTGGGGGTAAGTGGCGGATTTGGGCCCAGAAAAATCTCCCCCGGTCACAGCCCTGGGACTGGAGGAACTCTTGCTCCCCGCCACAGGCCCAGGGCCACGACAGGGGCACAGAGCTTTTCCGGTCCCAGGGCTGGAATAGGAGAGGGGCCATGGGGGAAGAGGTGGAATGGGGTGGGGCTGTGGGCGGGGCTGCAGGTGGAAGGGGTGGAAGTGGGGAGAGACTCCAGGCCGGGAGCTCCAGCCAGGGCTGAGAGTTCTGTCCGCGGTCCCAGTCATGGCAGAGAGCTCAACACTGGCCAGGACTGAGCTCTCAGTCCTCCCCTCCCCCCAGCCATGGCTCCGACTGAAGTCTCAGGCCTTCCCTGCCCCCAGCCAAGGCCCGGGGGGGGTGGGGGTGTTTGAGCGCAGCAAGCGGGGACGTGGCATCGGCCAGAAGAGGTGGGGTATGGGGTTAGCCTCTCCAAGGGGAAGCTTCACCTGCCACCCATGATCAACAGTACTACGTCAGCTAAACTTCTAATCTCATTGGGAAAAAAAGATATGAAGTTAGTTTGACAGGACCTATTTTCCATGAATCCATGTTAATTTACATTAATTACCCTCCTTTAGCAATTGAGTCCCATATCAGCCACTCTATTATCTCATCTGGGATTAATGTCAGACTAACAGGCCTATAACTACCCACGTCATCCTATTTACCCTTTTTAATTGGGTTAGAAAGGATTGAAAATTGTTTTCATCAGACGGTGGCTTGTATGAAACAAATCTGGTGGGTCTCAGTCCAGATCCCAGCAGACAGGTGTCCCCATCACAAAGCCACCCCAACTGGCACTAGTTGGCAGCCTCAGCAGAGAGGTTAATGGCTGAATGAGCCCAGGAGAGTGAGCCCCACGCTCTGCCCAGGAGCGGTGCCAGGGTTTTTGCCACCCTAGGCAGCAGCGCTCCTCCTCAGAGCATTCAGCGGTGGGGGTCCTTCCGCTCCGTGTCTTCAGGGCACTTCTGCGGCGGGCCCCAGAGCGAGTGAAGGACCCACTGCCAAAGCGCCCCGAAGACGCGGAGCGAAAGAACCCCCGCTGCTGAATTGCCGCCGGGGACGGCAAAATGCCGCCCCCCAAATCCTGCCGCCCTAGGCGACCGCCTAGGGTCGCCTAGTGGAAGTGCCGGCCCTGGCTCTGCCCTAGATCAGAGTTAGGTACATGCTGGCAGCACAGTATGTGAAAAGTTACTCGGCTGCTATCTGGACTGTGTATCTGTCATGAAGTGTGGGGGAGTCAGGGCCCTGCACCCCCCACTTCCTGCGATTCACCGTGACTCTCAGCCAGCCAGTAAAACAGACGGTTTATTAGACGACAGGAACATAGTCTAAAACAGGGGTCTCAAACACACGGCCCACGGGGTTCTTTCATGCGCCCCCCGCCCCTCTGCCTACCCCGTGGCACCACGAGCCCCGCACCGCTCCCTGAAGCGGCTGGAACTATGTCTCTGCAGCCCCGGGCAGGGGTGGAGTAGAGGGCTCCGTGCTCTCGCTTCCAGGCACTGCCCCCCTGCAGCTCCCGTTGGCCGGGAACGGGGAACCATAAGAACAAAAGAAAGGCCATACCGGGTCAGACCAAAGGTCCATCTAGCCCAGTATCCTGTCTACCGACAGTGGCCAATGCCAGGTGCCCCAGAGGGAGTGAACCTAACAGGCAATGATCAAGTGATCTCTCTCCTGCCATCCATCTCCACCCTCTGACAGACAGAGGCTAGGGACACCATTCCTTACCCGTCCTGGCTAATAGCCATTAATGGACTTAATCACCATGAATTTATCCAGTTCTCTTTTAAACTCTGTTATAGTCCTAGCCTTCACAACCTCCTCAGGTAAGGAGTTCCACAAGTTGACTGTGCACTGCGTGAAGAAGAACTTCCTTTTATTTGTTTTAATCCTGCTGCCTATTAATTTCATTTGATGACCCCTAGTTCTTGTATTATGGGAATAAGTAAATAACTTTTCCTTATCCACTTTCTCCACATCACTCATGATTTTATATACCTCTATCATATCCCCCCTTAGTCTCCTCTTTTCCAAGATGAAGAGTCCTAGCCTCTTTAATCTCTCCTCATATAGGACCCGTTCCAAACCCTTAATCATTTTAGTTGCCCTTTTCTGAACCTTTTCTAGTGCCAGTATATCTTTTTTGAGATGAGGAGACCACATCTGTACGCAGTATTGGAGATGAGGGCGTACCATCGATTTATATAAGGGCAATAATATATTCTCAGTCTTATTCTCTATCCCCTTTTTAATGATTCCTAACATCCTGTTTGCTTTTTTGACCGCCTCTGCACACTGCGTGGACATTTTCAGAGAACTATCCACGATGACTCCAAGATCTTTTTCCTGACGTGTTGTAGCTAAATTAGCCCCCATCATATTGTATGTATAGTTGGGGTTATTTTTTCCAGTGTGCATTACTTTACATTTATCCACATTAAATTTCATTTGCCATTTTGTTGCCCAATCACTTAGTTTTGTGACATCTTTTTGAAGTTCTTCACAGTCTGCTTTGGTCCTAACTATCTTTAGCAGTTTAGTATCATCTGCAAACTTTGCCACCTCACTGTTTACCCCTTTCTCTAGATCATTTATGAATAAGTTGAATAGGATCGGTCCGAGGACTGACCCTTGGGGAACACCACTAGTTACCCCTCTCCATTCTGAAAATTTACCATTAATTCCTACCCTTTGTTCCCTGTCTTTTAACCAGTTCTCAATCCATGAAAGGACCTTCCCTTTTATCCCATGGCAGCTTAATTTACATAAGAGCCTTTGGTGAGGGACCTTGTCAAAGGCTTTCTGGAAATCTAAGTACATTATGTCCACTGGATCCCCCTTGTCCACATGTTTGTTGACCCCTTCAAAGAATTCTAATAGATTAGTAAGACACGATTTCCCTTTACAGAAACCATGTTGACTATTGCTCAACAGTTTATGTTTTTCTATGTGTCGGACAATTTTATTCTTAACTATTGTTTTGACTAATTTGCCTGGTACAGACGTTAGACTTACCAGTCTGTAATTGCCGGGATCACCTCTAGAGCCCTTTTTAAATATTGGCGTTACATTAGCTAACTTCCAGTCATTGGGTACAGAAGCCGATTTAAAGGA
This sequence comes from Terrapene triunguis, assembly GCF_002925995.2. Taxonomy (NCBI): domain Eukaryota; kingdom Metazoa; phylum Chordata; order Testudines; family Emydidae; genus Terrapene; species Terrapene triunguis. Next base: position 2,049,546 of record NW_020664859.1, on the reverse strand, counting down.
CAGGTTACAAACCTTAGTTAACAGTTCCGCAACTTCACTTTTGAGTTCTTTCAGAACTCTTGGGTGAATGCCATCTAGTCCCGGTGACTTGTTAATGTTAAGTTTATCAATTAATTCCAAAACCTCCTCTCGTGACACTTCAATCCATGACAGTTCCTCAGATTTGTCACCTACAAAAGCCAGCTCAGGTTTGGGAATCTCCCTAACATCCTCAGCCGTGAAGACTGAAGCAAAGAATCCATTTAGTTTCTCCGCAATGACTTTATCGTCTTTAAGCGCTCCTTTTGTATCTCGATCATCAAGGGGCCCCACTGGTTGTTTAGCAGGCTTCCTGCTTCTGATGTACTTAAAAAACATTTTGTTATTACCTTTGGAGTTTTTGGCTAGCCGTTCTTCAAACTCCTCTTTGGCTTTTCTTATTACATTCTTGCACTTAATTTGGCAGTGTTTATGCTCCTTTCTATTTGCCTCACTAGGATTTGACTTCCACTTTTTAAAGGAAGTCTTTTTATCTCTCACTGCTTCTTTTACATGGTTGTTAAGCCACGGTGGCTCTTTTTTAGTTCTTTTATTGTGTTTCTTAATTTGGGGTATACATTGAAGTTGGGCCTCTATTATGGTGTCTTTAAAAAGCGCCCATGCAGCTTGCAGGTATTTCACTTTAGTCACTGTACCTTTTAACTTCTGTTTAACTAACCCCCTCATTTTTGCATAGTTCCCTCTTTTGAAATTAAATGCCACAGTGTTGGGCTGTTGAGATGTTCTTCCCACCCCGGAATGATTGTGTCCCATTGATTGCTCTCAGTCCACCAGGTTTCTGTGATGCCTATTATATCAATATCCTCCTTTATCACAAGGCACTCTAGTTCACCCATCTTATTATTATTTAGACTTCTAGCATTTGTGTACAAGCACTTTAAAAACTTGTCACTGTTTATTTGTCTGCCCTTTTCTGATGTGTCAGATTCTTTTTTATGTGAATGTTTATCATCTGATCTGGCCCCTACTTTATCCTCTTCCATCCTCTGCTCCTGACTATAACCTGGAGATTCTCTATCATTAGACTCTCCCCTAAGTCTCTGTCCGATCCACATGCTCCTCTGCAGGAGCTGCCAATGGGAGCTTTGGGGGAGGTACCTGGAGGAGCAAGAGCAGCACATGGCGCCGTCCCCCGTCCCCCCCCCGGGACTCCGGCTGCTTCCTGGAGCGGAACGGGGCCGGGGCCAGGGCAGGCAGGCAGGCAGGGGTGGAGGGCTGCACCCAAGGTGCACCCAAGGCAGGAGCAGGCTTGGGCGGCAGGGGGGAAATCGCCCCCCAGCATGAGCCAGTGGAGCGGAGCAGGTTGGAGCTGGGTCGCTCCACTTCCTGCTGCCCAGTGATTGCAGGGCGGGCCCGACCCCACACTCACAGGGCGGCAGGAAATGGAGTGACCCAGACCCAGCCCGCTCCGCTCTGCTTCCCTGGCTCCAGCCTTGGGACTTGGGGGAACTGCCCCCCAGCACTCACCAGCAGGGGAGCAGGCAGAGCGGAGCCAGCTGGGGCCGGGTCGCTCCACTTCCCGCTGCCCAGTGAGTGCAGGGTACACCCGACCCCTGCTGCAGTCCCCTGGGACTTAGCTCAGGGGTGGGGCGGGGCTGGGGCAGAGCAGGGGTGGGGGCTTTGGAGAAGAGGCAGGGTGGAGCAGGCGTGGGGGCAGCTTTCCTGGCTGGCTCAGCTGGCCGAGAGATCAGGCTGGCCGCGGGAGCAGCACGCAGCTGCGTGGGGCACCAGGAAATTTGGGGCAATTTGCATCCCAAGAAAGGGGGAAAAAGTTAATAGGCAGGAATTGTAGACCAAGCTGGATGAGCAAGCATCTCAGGGAGGTGATTAAGAAAAAGCAGAAAGCATATAAGTAGTGGAAGATGGGAGGGATCAGCAAGGAAAGCTACCTTATTGAGGTCAGAACATGTAAGGATAAAGTGAGAAAGGCTGAAAGCCATGTAGAGTTGGACCTTGCAAAGGGAATTAAAACCAATAGTAGCCATATAAATAAGAAGAAAACAAGGAAAGAAGAAGTGGGACCGCTAAACACTGAGGATGGAGTGGAGGCTAAAGGATAATCTAGGCATGGCCCAATATCTAAACAAATACTTTGCCTCAGTCTTTAATGAGGCTAATGAGGAGCTTAGGGATAATAGTAGGATGACAAATGGGAATGAGGATATGGAGGTAGATATTACCACATCCGAGGTAGAAGCCAAACTCGAACAGTTTAATGGGACTATATCGAGGGGCCCAGATAATCTTCATCCAAGAATATTAAAGGAACTGGCACATGAAATTGCAAGCCCATTAGCAAGAATTTTTAATGAATCTGTAAATTCAGGAGTTGTACCGTATGAACGGAGAATTGCTAACATAGTTCCTATTTTTAAGAAAGGGGGAAAAAAGTGATCCGGGAAACTACAGGCCTGTTAGTTTGACATCTGTAGTATGCAAGGTCTTGGAAAAAATTTTGAAGGAGAAAGTAGTTAAGGACATTGAGGTCAATGGTAATTGGGACAAAATACAACATGGTTTTACAAAAGGTAGATCGTGCCAAACCAATGTGATCTCCTTCTTTGAGAAAATAACAGATTTTTTAGACAAAGGAAATGCAGTGGATCTAATTTACCATGATTTCAGTAAGGCATTTGTTACGGTTCCACATGGGGAATTATTAGTTAAATTGGAAAAGACGGGGATCAATATGAAAATTCAAAGGTGGATAAGGAACTGGTTAAAGGGGAGATTGCCAGGCTGGAGGAAGGTTACTAGTGGAGTTCCTCAGGGATCAGTTTTGGGACCAATCTTATTATTACTGACCTCGGCACAAAAAGTGGGAATGTGCTAATAAAGTTTGCAGATGACACAAAGCTGGGAAGTGTTGCCAATTCAGAGAAGGACCGGGATATCATACAGGAAGATCTGGATGACCTTGTAAACTGGAGTAATAGTAATAGGATGAAATTTAATAGTGAAAATGTAGGGATTAATAACAAGAATTTTAGTTATAAGCTGGGGACACATCAATTGGAAGTAATGGAGGAGGAGAAGGACCTCGGAGTATTGGTTGACCACAGGATGACTATGAGCCATCAATGTGATATGGCCGTGAAAAAAGCTAATGCGGTTTTGGGATGCATCAGGCGAGGTATTTCCAGTAGAGATAAGGAGGTGTTAGTACCGTTATACAAGGCACTGATGAGACCTCATCTGGAATACTGTGTGCAGTTCTGGTCTCCCATATTTAAGAAGGATGAAGTCAAACTGGAACAGGTACAGAGAAGGGCTACTAGGATGATCTGAGGAATGGAAAACCTGTCTTATGAAAGGAGACTCAAAGAGCTTTGCTTGTTTAGCCTAACCAAAAGAAGGCTGAGGGGAGATATTATTGTTCTCTATAAATATATCAGAGAGATAAATACCAGGGAGGGAGAGGAATTATTTAAGCTCAGTACCAATGTGGACACAAGAACAAATGGATGTAAACTGGCCAGCAGGAAGTTTAGACTGGAAATTAGACGAAGGTTTCTAACCATCAGAGGAGTGAAGTTCTGCAACAGCCTTCCAAGGGGAGCAGTGGGGGCAAAAGACCTAAGATCTGGCTTCAAGACTAAGCTTGATGAGTTTATGGGGGAGATGGTATGATGGGGTAGCCTAATTTTGGCAATTAATTAATCTTTGACTCTTAGTTGTAAATATGCCCAATGGCCTGTGATGGGATGTTAGATGGGGTGGGATCTGAGTTACTACAGAGAATTCTTTCCTGGGTGTCTGGCTGGTGAGTCTTGTCCACATGCTCAGGGTTTAGCTGATTGCCATTTGTGGGGTCAAGAAGGAATTTTCCTCCAGGGCAGATTTTCACTTTCCTCTGCAGCATAGGGCACGATTCACTTACTGGAGGATTCTCTGCACCTTGAAATCTTTAAACCATGATTTGAGGACTTCAATATCTCAGACATGAGCTAGGGGTTTACTACAGGAGTGGGTGGGTGAGATTCTGTGGTCTGCATTGTGCAGAAGGTCAGACTAGATGATCATAATGGTCCCTTCTGACCTTAAAGTCTATGAATCTATGAGTAAGGGTAAGGACGGCCCTGGGGTAGGGAGCCCAGACCCTGGTTCTGGGCCTCCCTCCGTTTCTCCAGCCAGCACCAAACTGAAAGCCCCTCCAGCAGTCTCACCCAGCTCTACACCCCGACTCCTCCTTCAGCCTTTGTCCAGTTTCCCAGGCAGGAGGTGTCACCTGGCCCCAACTGCCTCCTGGGCTCAGGTTATGTGTTGGCCATCAAGTATTCTCACTCAAGTGAAGTCACACCCTTATATCCCACCACCATCTAGTATTAATGCAAACAGTAAACTAGTAAAACTCCCATGCAACATTATCAGGTTAATACTCCGTCACATCTCTCCCCCCTTCAAGACTGAACTAAGAGGGGTCATTCTAACCAGTGACCTGGGGAAGTCCAGGCCCCCCCTCTCCGGCACAACATATCAGCTATCACGTTGGCACTCCCCTTCACATTGACCACCTCCATATCGTAATCCTGGAGGAGCAGGCTCCACCTCAGGAGCTTGACATTGGCTCCTTTCATCTGGTGTAGCCAGGTCAGGGGAGAGTGGTCAGTATGCATACACAGTGAAGTGTCGCCCAAATAAATATGGCTGGAGTTTCTTAAGAGGCCATACCATATCCAGGCATTCCTTCTCTATAGCCGCATAGTTTTGCTCCTGAGGTAACAACTTCTCGCTCAAGTACATGATGGGATGTCTCTCCCCCTTTTCATCAACCTGCATTAACACACACCCAGCCCCATGTCTGAGGCATCGGTGAACACCATAGAGGGGTTGCCAAAGTCTGGGTTTACCAGAACTGTGCCACTGACCAGAGCCTCCTTCAGCGCACAGAGAGCCCTCTGGCACTGCTTGGTCCAGACCACCTTGTCTGGCTTTCCCTTCTTGCATAGCTCAGTGATGGTGGCGGCTATGGAGCTAAAGTGTGGCACAAATCTTTGATAATACCTCACCATCCCAATAAAGGCCTGTTCCTGCTTTTTGCTCTGGGGAGGGGGCCAGTCTCTGATCACCTGCACCTTGGCTGGTTCTGGCTTTAGGCAGCTGCTCCCCACCCGCCCAGGTAAGATACTTCGGCCATCCCCACCTTGCACTTCTCAGCTTTTATGGTCAGCCCAGCCTCTTGGAGTCAGTCCAGCACTTGTTTAACCTGGGACAGATGGTCCTCTCAGGTCTGATGTGTCTAAAGACACAGATGTCATCAATGTACGCCACAGCAAAACTCTCCATCCCCCTCAGTAGCTGATCCACCAGGCGCTGGAAGGTAGCCAGCGCCCCCTTGAGGCTGAAAGGCAGGGTCAGGAACCAGAGCCGCAGAGGGGTGATAAAGGCAGATTTCAGCCTGGCATCTGCATCCAGTGGCACTTGCCAGTAGCCCTTTGTAAGATCCATAGTGCCTGTTTTTCCACAGTTGCTATCTGGTAACCCTACATAGTGGTAAGGTAGTGAGCTCCTCCCAGCTTATCTAGGAGCTCGTCAGGCCTGGGCATGGGGTAGGCATCAGACATGGTGATTGTAGTAAGCTTCCGATAGTCCACACCCATCTTATTATTATTTAGACTTCTAGCATTTGTGTACAAGCACTTTAAAAACTTGTCACTGTTTATTTGTCTGCCCTTTTCTGATAAGTACTTGTCCCAATCCTGCAGGTGCTGGTTCATAAAGGTTTTCAGCATCATCTTTAGAGTTTTCAGCGTCATCTTTGAACCTCTCCACCACCCCATTGGACTAGGCGTGATATGCTGAGGCCCAGATGTGCCAGACCCCACAATTCTCCCACAAGAACTGGAGCACGACTGACATGAAGTTGGATCCTTGATCTGTCAAGACTTCCTTGGGGAACCCCACTCGGCTGAAAATGGTCAGCGGTGCATCTGCCACTGTGACTGCTTTGATAGAAGACAAGGCCACAGCCTCAGGGTAACGGGTAGCAAAATCTACCACCACCAGAATGTATTTCTTCCCCAACCAGGTCGTCTTGCTGAGAGGCCTCACTATGTACACAGCCACATTCTGAAAAGGCTCCTCTATGATGGGCAAAGGTCTCAAAGCTGCTTTCCCCTTGTCCTGGGCCTTCCCCACCCTCTGACAGGGGTCACAGGATCGGCAATACTCTTGGACAGTGGTAAAGACCCCAGCCCAGTAAAAGTTCTGTAGCAGCCTCTGCCTGGTGCGCCGGATTTCCTGGTGCCCTGAGAGAGGGATGTCATGGGCCAGGTACAGTAGCTTGCAGCGATACTTCAGGGGGACCACCAGCTGCCTCCGGATCCCCCATGACTCCACTTCCCCTGGGAGAGCCCATTCCCGGTACAGGAATCCCTTCTCTCACAGGAACTTCTCAAAGGCCATCAGGAATTCATCTATGTACTTCCCTTCCTTAAACTGGGACAGGATGCGCTTATCAAAGCTCCATGTAGTTCTGGGCCCCCCTCCCCTCACTCACCACAGCAGGGGGCACTCTGCTCCTCAGTCTTGCCAACTCCAGTTCATGCTGCTGCTGTTTCTCCTGATCCTCCAGCTCTAGCTCTTTCAGTTTTATCTCCCTCTCCTATTCCAGCCCCCTCAGCTCCAGTGACGGGAAGCTTGGCCGTGCAGATTCCCTGCTGGCCACTAGGGCAGGGATTTCCCTACACCCCCCCTGAATTTTCCCAATACCACCCCCCCACCGTTTTGTGAACTAGTTACATGCAGTGTGGCCAATTTAGTGATTGTTTGGAAATTTGAATTGAAATTGAAACATTAATACACACCTTAAAAGCATATTAAGTGTATGATAAAATACGTGTATCTGAAAAAGTATAATAGATTTGAAAAGTATGAACATAGACTAGCTTCCTTATACAGCTTTTGTTTTTTGTGACTGTCAGTGCATTCATTTCAGTGATGTTGGCCAACCTAATAATTTCAAATTATGATTTGTAAGCAAAGTCAAAATGAGCTCTCCCTGACAGCTAGTGATGAGCTAAGGGCTGGGGGAAAAGGCTTCAGAACCAGATTGTATTTACATTCACACCTAATCTACCTAGGTATCCAGAAAACAGAGCTGTGTTGCCCAAGTGACAGATTTTGGCTGGGTTTGGGTTACAAATCACTTGAATGTGGGGGGCGGGGGGTAATGAAATGTTGTTGTTTTTATTGTATGAGTAAAGGGCAGTAGAACTGTCCTTAGCCTGTGCTGATTGAGGGCATCAAGAGAGAGGGTGGGGACAGGTGTTTTGCTTGATGGTCTGCCTGAGTCACAAGTACTATTTGACCTTCCCCTCTGCACTGTTAAAGACAGAGCTGATTAGGCTTCATAGAGAGTCTTTTGTTTCATTAAGTGACCACTAGAGCTGAAATCTCTGATAATCAGGGCTAAGTGCTTAGACCTGCTGTGGGATAGTGTTTCTGTGGAAGAGATGGCCCAGTCTGCACTAGCACCGAGGTCCCCTCCCCCCCTTGAGATCTGAAATCACTGAGAGTCGGGTGGAACCACGAGAGACCGATTAGCAGAGGTCACAGTAGCAGGTGACAGCAGAAGGTGACAGTGCAGGGCCATTGGGACAGAGCAATAGAGTGAACAGTGGCAAGACAAACAACAGCGTCCAGAGCATTGGACTATGTTTTAGTGACTTTTCTCCAGAAGCTAGATTTGTGACGGGGAAACTTAAATAAATATATGTTTCCTAGTAGTCCAAGATTTTTAAAATGCATTATTTGCCAAGATCATTATCTTACATCATAGCTATCTCAAGAGGTCATTATCTTGGGGAGTTTCTGTACTAAACCTTTTTATTATTATAATTATTTTTTATGTAAGAATGGCTATATTGGGTCAGATCAATGGTCCATCTATCCCAGTATCCTGTCTTCTGACAGTGACTATTCTAGGTGCTTCAGAAGGAATGAACAGAACAGGGAATCATCAATTGATCCATTCCCTGTCATCCACTCCTAGCTTCTGGCAAACAGAGGCTAGGGACACTCAGATCATGATGTTGCATCCCTGCCCATCCTGGCTAATAGCCATTGATGGACCTATCCTCCATGAACGTATCTAGTTCTTTTTTGAACCCTGTTATAATTTTGGCCTTCACAACATCCCTGGCAAAAAGTTCCACAGGTGACTGTGCGTTGTTGAAGAAATACTTCCTTTTGTTTGTTTTAAACTTACTGCCTATTAATTTCATTGGATGACTCCTGGTTCTTGTGTTAAGTGAAGGGGTAAATAACACTTCTTTATTCATTTTCTACAAACTAATCAAGATTTTATAAGACTCTATCATATCCACTCTTAGTCATCTCTTTTCCAAGTTGAAAAGGCCCAGTCTTTTTAATCTCTCCTCATATGGAATCTGTTCCATACCCCTAATCATTTTTGTTGCCCTTCTCTGTACCTTTTCCAATTCCAATATATCTTTTTTGAGATGGTGTGACCAGAACTACACACAGTATTTAAGATGTGGGCATGTCATGGATTTATATAGTAAAAGTGGAGGAGCTTGGTTTGCCACTGATCAGCTAAGCCAATACTGACAACCTATATGAAAAGGCTGCAAAACACCATGCCTCTGGACTGCATCAACATGCAGAAAGCCTTATAAGCCAGTCACCGTCAAAGCCAATTTTACAAGAACTTAATGAGGCTGTTAAGAATGCTGGAGACACAACTCAGTTTATGTGAACCAACATGGCAATTGCATCATACTTTCTATTTAAGCAAAAGATACCACACACTACAAACTAGAGGCCTATGTTAAGTGCATTGTCACTTGTTAATCCTGAAGTTGGACACTGGTTCAGAACAAGACTGGCAAATGCTCACTATCTTTCTGCAAAAAACTCAGCTGACTCTCTTGAAACATACAGTGCAACAGTGAAAGACTCAGGAGTTGAAAAAGTGAAGAATTCTCTCACCATATTCAAAATATGTGCATACATGGCTGATGAAAGCACCAATGCAAATAGGCATCAAGTATTAAGTCATTGTGTATGTTATCTTGATGTCTGTGGTAGGCCAGTAGATGCATACTAGATTTTCAGGTTATAGAAGACACATCAGCTGCATCTGTGACATCTTAGAAGAGTTAAATGCTTGTAAATTGAACCCCAAACAGATGACTGCTTGTGCATTTGATGGAGCTACAAATTTCTCTGGAAGACATGGTGGAGTACAAGCTTTGCTCAGAGAAAAGTGTAACCCTAATATTTCCTATACACGCTGTAGAGGCCATCTACTCCAGCTAGCATTAGTACAAGCTGCAGAATCATCAAAATGGCTTTTTTATACTCTTTTTTCAGCAAGAGTCCAAAAGGACTGAACATTTTGGAAACAAACAGAAGATACACTGGGATTGAAGTTCAAATGAGTCCAACCTGGGAAAACCTGCTGGCTTTCTCATGAGTGATTCTTGGCAGTTGTTTTAAAATTACTGCAACTGTTATTACTGGCTTTGGAAAGTATCCACCAAGATAGGACAGATCTAAGTAGTGGGAATGGTGGACTACTTTTGTTACTAAGTTCAGAGAAGACTATCACCATTCTCTCTCTTGTAAGTCTACTGTTGAAACCACTTGGGTCATTAAACAATGTCATCCAGGCATCTGCTACAACAGTAGTAGATCTTTGTCCAGAAATAGAAGCTATCCTTGGATCAATCAGAGATACCCATTGAAAATGTATTGGAAGAAGCAAATTCTTCAGTCGAGAAGTTGACTAATGAAGGTACTTATATTGACTCCATAAGTAAAGAGGAAAAGAAATGTTTGTTAAGAGAGCTGAAAAAGTACACAGACTTGATTCTTACAAATCTACAATAGAGATTTATGGATTCTATTCAACCTTCACGTAGCTTTTACAGATGCCTGTCTTATAAAACACCTACAGTTGAGTGGAGTGAGGCACTACCAGCAATGGGGCTGCTTTGTGATTAGGACAGAATAGAGAATTTTGAATGAATGAAGATTTAACTTCAAGTTCTTTATCATCAGTAGTGGTTCGACCCAATCTTTGTGCTATGTTTCCTGGGATGAAAGTAGGAATTCATCTCTTGCTAATCCCAGTCACAACAGCTACAATTGAGCATATTTTTTCCTCATTGAATAGAATTTTGTATTCTGAAAGAAGTCGCCTTCTGCCTGATCATGAGCATATCATGAAGGACTGGAAGTAACGGACACACAAGAAGACACCAAGGAGTGCAAAATTACAACAAGAAACCAAGACAGATGTAGATGTAGTGCTTCATAGTAGGCTTGAGTAGCCAACTTTAATTTTTGTTAAATGAGTTAAATCTAATAAAATGGTCGTGAAACATTTTGCAGTTTTTACTATGGTGCCATACAGCCCACCTTTGCCCTCATGGTCTCAGCCCTCATCGGCCTTCCTCCTGAATATTCCAACACCCCCCCTAATATCAATTCCTGGGGAAAACACTGTGTGGAGGTCACAGTGCCCTTGGAGTTCGCCGGGCTCCTTCCAGCCCCTCCCCTAGCCATAGGTAGGAGGGGCCTCAGAGTGCCCTTGGCAGCAGTCTGATCACTCCCAGCCTAGACAGACACCGGCACTGTCACTGCATCTGCCGGGCTGCTTCCCTCCTGGCCAGGAATCAGCTCCTCTGAGCGATCCTCCTCCTCCATCTGGGCAATCAGCTGTGCTTTGGTGAGCTTTCCAATGCACAGCCCTCTCTGCACAGCTCTACAAGGTCCATCTTAAGGAGATGGTTATACAACTGCCTGCTGTTCCCAAGTTGTGTGCTCTCAGTGCCCCATGGTTTCCAGGAAGAACCCTTACTGTGCCAGCCCTTCTCCTGGTCACCACCTCTCTCCCAGGGTCAAGCTGCAGACTCCTCCACCCCTGGACCTGCTCACCAGGAGGACCCCGTTCCTGCAGCAGTCCTTCTCTCTCCCAGGGTCAAGCTGCAGACACCTCTGCCCCTGGAACCACTAACCGCAGTCCTCAGGGGGCCCCCATTACTGCAACAGTCCTTCTCAGTGGTCACACACTCCCAGGGGTTAAGCGTAGCTCCTTCATCTCCTGAAACCGCTCTTAGCCTTCAGCACGCCTGGTTCTCATTAATCCCCCTTTGTTTTACTGTTCCCGTCACTCACTGCAGAAATGTCCATCCACGGGGTGCAGTACATCCCACCCCGGCCACCAGTTGTCACGCAGCATATGGGAGTCAGGGCCTTGCACCCCCCCAATTCCTGCAATTCACCATGACTCTCAGACAGCCAGTAAAACAGAAGATTTATTAGACGACAGGAACATAGGCTAAATAGGTACAGAGAACAGGACCCCTCAGTCAGGTCCTTCTTGGGGAGTAGGGAGCCCAGATCCCAGTTCTGGGCCCCCTTCCTTTTCCCCAGCCAGTTCCAAACGAAAACCCTCTCCAGCAGTCTCACCCAGCCACACATCCCAGCTCCTCCTCCAGCCTTTGTCCAATTTCCTGGACAGAAGGTGTCACCTGGCCTCAACAGCCTCCTGGGCTCAGTTTATGTGCTAGCCATCAAATATCATCCCTCAAGTGAAGTCACACCCTTATATCCCATCACCATCTAGTATTAGTGCAGACAGTAAACTAGTAAAACTCCCATGCAACATTATCAGGTTAATACTCCCTTCTCTGTCACAGTATCTCTGCCATGGATGGACAGAGGACTCCAGCCTCTGGAGAGATTGATTCATTATGAAATCTAGAGAAATAATCTAAATCCCTAGTTGTTTATATTAAACTCCTAAAGGATCTATATGTATTGGGGCCGGGTTATCTCACTTGGAAAGCAGAACGGGGAAGAGAGCTTTGTGGCTGCATGCTCCGAACAGATGTATTTACACCCCAGTCTACAGAGTCCATCCTGGGGGGATGCTTTCAGAAAGAGGGCCAATGCCATGTGAATTCATATAAGTGTTATGCCTTGTAATGGACTCACCAGTAGGTGGTGCTGCTGAGACTGACAAATAAACCACCAGGTGGTTTTCACTCTGAGCAAGGAGGCAGTTACCTGTGTCCGCAGGCGAATGATCAGCCCAGTACATAGCTAGGGACTGATCTAAATAAAAAGGTTTGTACTTGTTATGTCTCTGAAAGGCTCACTGTGCCCTTGGCTTTGAACAATGGAACATTTTCTGGAAATATACATAGATAAATACAGAGTCACCGAGAAAAGAGTGAAAACTGTACACTACAGTCCTGCAAAGGAAGAAAGATACTAACTGTCACGGAGCCACAAAACAGAAATATTTATTGAACACAGCTGCCTTTTCTGCATCATTAACCTGTTTGCTGTCTCCATCTAGGCCATTGTAAGATTGCTTTTGTTCCTAATATACTTAAAGTGCTTATTGTCTTTAGCCCTGCCAGCCCCAGTTCTACACCACCACCCCATCCCACCCGTCAGTGCGGACTGGCCAGGCCCAGAAGCAGTGCTCCACTGAATAAAGCTACTCCAGAGTTCTGCTCCCTGCAGAAATAATGACTTGATTTCCTCCTCCTCCTCCTCCACTCTTCAGGGACAAGCGGAGTGTTTCTCAAATGAAGCCACCAAGGTCTTTTCTTGTGAACACAGCCTCCTATGCAGTGATGTGTGTGTGTGTGGGGGGGGGGGGGGAAGCAGTGGCCCCCTCCCCGAGTGCTCCCAGCAGGGGTTGGGCCCTGCCTCCCTCTAGAGACACAAATGCTGGAGAAGCAGGCAACCAGTGAGTTCCCCACCTTCCCAGAGGCAGTGGGGTCAGACTTCAGTCTTGGGGTGACAGGCAGCAGGCTCCAGCCCTGGGGCTTTGGCCCCCGGGCTCACCTCCCTCACGTCCCATCGCCCCTGACCCCCACTGCCTCCATGCCCACCTCCCCATCCAGGGCTTAATTTGTCCCTGGAATTGCCAAGGCTGAGTAAATCTGCTGTGAAAAGTTATATTTGTTTGTTTGTTAATATCACTTTTCTTGTCAGACTTAGTAGCTAGCTGGGAGGTTATGAAAAGTGACATTAATACACAAGTATCACTTTTCACAGTAGACTTACTAGCAGGTCAAAAAAATCAACTAAAAAGAACAAGAAATAACAAAAAGCACCTTATTTGTGTTTCTATTCTGTTTAGCTCCAGTAAAGAATAGAGACAACTGTACATTATTTTGATTATTCAGTCTGTAAAAAAGCCCTACATAAATAAATGACAATGACTTGGATGTGGATATGTACATTTCCCCCCCCCCCAAAGTTAAGTATTTTAGGAAAAATTGTTAGCACTGCCACCAAAAAATGTGTCATGAGAACCCCTAGTGCCCTTCAGCAAGTATTCGCAGTGACAGTGACACCCCCAGGCAGCATTTTCAGAACAGAGGAGGATTTATTGGTCAATTGGAACACAGCACTGGAAGTCCTTAGCATAAAAGAAAAGAAGGTTAAAGCATAGTCCACTCTGGTCAAGCCACAATGCACAAGCCAAGCTGTAGTGAACTCCATTCTCAGGCTCTGTCTCTGTCTCCCTCTGACTTCCTTCTTTCAGCCCAGGTGAGAGCCCCAAGCAGGGCCGGCTCCAGGCACCAGGCACCCAAGCTGGTGCTTGGGGCGGCACCTGGAGGGGGGCGGCGGCGCAGCGCTCTGGCCGCCGGGGGGAAGAGCCGAGCCCCCGCCGGGGCTCGCCTCCCTCCTCCCAGGGCTCCGGCCACCCTCCCCCCGGCCGCCGGGGGGAGAGCGGAGCCCCCGCCGGGGCTCGCTGCCCTCCCCCCGGGGCTCCGGCCGCCGCCCCCCCCCCGCGGGGGGGGCGGCCGGAGGCTTTTTCGCCTGGGGCGGTGAAAAAGCCAGAGCCGGCCCTGGCCCCAAGCTTCTTCCAGAACCCACATTTATACTTTGCTAGACACGTCTGTCCTTTGTTTCTCCATGCAGAGCGATGCTGAGTTCACCATCCTGCTGGCCAGAGTTTCCACTGTTGAGTATCGATTCATGAGTCACTGGAGCGTGCGTTAGTTGATCTGGGTTGGTTTCAGTCAGTTATTTAACAACTATATTTATGCCACCCAGCCAGCAGAGTGACACATACACATACAATACTATGTCTCTGCCCTGAGAGCAAACTTAATCCCCCCGCCCCACCCCACACTGCTGGGTAGCAGTGCAGCATAACAAGCCTTGGGGGTAGAGGAAGCGGTATATATCTCAGCTCTAGTAAGGCTTTTGATACTATTTGATACTATTTCACATGACCTACTTATAAGGAAACTAGGGAACTACAGCCTAAGTGGATGCACAACTGTCTGGAAAAGCGTACTTAGTGTGAACAATAAGGTTATGTTGTCACGGTAATGTCCAGTAAAAGTTACTGACAGGTCATGGGCAATAGAAAGAAATTCAAAGAAGTCTGTCTGTGATGTTTACTAAAAACAAAGGAGCGGATGACTGGAGGGGACTAACAGCTCCAGCCCCCATCCCCTGTGGCAATGGCTCAGAGCTCCAGAGCCCCCGCTGCAGCTCAGAGCTCCGGGGTCAGCATCTTGGAGCTCTGGGGTCCCCGCAGTGGCTGACAGCTTTTGCCCCTGCCCTCCACTCTAGGGCACGGGCAAAGCATGGAATACAAGAGGTGCAACACCTTTGCAGTTAGATACACCCAGAGAAGATCCCACAATCCCTCTGGACCACGTGGGAGACCCCAGCACTTTCATTTGGACACATTTTAAGCCTCTTGTACCACAGTCCTCCCTGGCAGAGCAGCTCTGAGTTGCATCAGGGTTGCATTGTGCCCTTTGTCGTCATGACACACCATGGATACAGGACTGGCAGTTGCTGTTGGTAGTTGCTGGGACACAGAAATGGCTGGTTGCTTTAACAGTGGCCACAGCTTTCCAAGGAGTAACAAGTACAGCAAAAGACCATTCAGGTTCTGCACCGAGGACCCTCTTGCAACTTAGTCGATTCAAGTTTCTTATAATGTGGCTGCCACAGATGGGGGATGATGGCTGGAGTTTTCGAGTGAGGAGAAGAGCTGCCAGGAACCGGCAGAGCTGATATGAAAAACAACAAAACCCATAACATTATTTTAAAACTGTAGCCAGTGACACAGGAAGGCAAAGGCAAAGATAAAGGGCCTTATTCAAGTGCTGCAAGATTAGCGTCATCCTGCTTCCCCCATTCAAAATCCCTTAAGATATCAGCTTTGCTAGAAAAAATAAACTCTGTCCCAGCGTGTCTGAGCTCAGTCACTGACAGATGGGCAGGGGACCTGGGACCGTGCCGCTCTCCCTCACCAACAGCAGAATGATTGTGGGGAAAGCAGGCCTCCATCAGTACTGCCCACGGACTAACGTCTCAGTAATACTAGCTTTGCTGACCTGACATCTCAAGGAGTCCAAGGTCAGCTTGGAATACAGAGAAGAAGTGACACGATCAGGCTGCAGCTTATGAAAGCAGATAGGCTTACAAGGCTGGTGGCCCGTGCGTTCAGAGGTGGGTCAGTGGGCCACTCCTGTTATGCAGACAAAACCACACAGGATCGTTTCAGGGGACAAGACAAGATGCCACGTTTATTATGATAACACAATTTGATTTATGACCAATAACTAATATTTAATACCTATGTATATACACACACACAGAGAGACACACACACACATCTAACTCTTCCCATGCATTGTATGGGGAGCCTGGGCACTGCAGGGTGCCTAAAAGTTAAGCATTGCAATGTCCCTGGGTGGTATCCTCAACTAGCAATTCGCCCTGCAACAGCTCCATCCTGCTCCCTGCTCCATTCCATCCTGCCCCAGGGCTCAGTGGCACAAGGAGACTCTCTCATCTCTTTTTCTGGGGAGGCCAGGACCTGGTGATGTTACACATTAAGTCTTCCTTCAATCTTCCAGGAGGGATTTTCCATCTAGGTCATTTTCTCTTCCTTCGAGCTAACTGTAAGTCTCCATCTGTGGATCAATGCTTTTTGACTTTGAGAGTGAATGGAGACTCTTGAACCAAACTCTGCTCTCAGTTAAGCCAGTTAAATCCAGAGTAGATCTATAGAAGTCAAGGGAGTTACACCAGTGTCAAATAGCAGAATGAGGCCCTCTTCTGTATTCAACATGCCTGTGGGATACAAATCACTTTCATATCAAAGTTTGCTGATCTCTCTGCAGATCTCTGCAGCAGTGGATGCCTGAGCAGAGCCAGGATCTTTCCCTAGTGATCATGGCTTTCAAAACTCCCCAGAAATTCCAGGATCATTTTTTTAAACAAGGGGAGGGGTGGGATTCAGGCAGGATCGTCCCTGAAATAGGCTTATGGGCATCACTCAGTGCTGAGCAGTGAGAGTTTTTTTGGCAGTCAGGACTGCCCAGACCAGGGTAAAGCAAAGATGGGATATACAAGTAAATCAGCCATCTCATTACAGAAACATGAAACAGCCAAGATGACCAGTGTCAGGCAAACTTCCAAAGATTCAGATTTCAGTTTGATTCAGCCAAGTGAAGCCGTGTGAACAACATCGGGTCTGCAAACCAGCCTAGAAAGCTCAGTGGGGCAGGTGCTCTCCCAGCATGTTCCAGTTCTCATCCGGCCAAGGCATGGAATAACAACAGCAGCATGAAGAAAGAGGAGAGCGAATATCTCACTATCAGGGAGAAAGGTGGCTACCTTCCCTCTGTCTGACCATTTCCATTGCAGGAGAGAAGGTTTCAATAGAATTGAATGTCCTGGCTCAGGTAGTCATAGAAGATCAGGGTTGGAAGGGATCTCAGGAGATCATCTAGTCCAGCCCCCTGCTCAAAGCAGAACCAATCCCCAATTTTTTGCCCCAGATCCCTAAATAGTCCCCTCAAGGACTGAACTCACAACCCTGGGTTTAGCAGGCCAATGCTCAAACCATCAAGCTATCCCTCCCCTCTGTAAGAGGCACAGAAATGCTTTGCTGTTCATGGATCTGCGCAAAGGAAATTGTTTCTCTGTGTGGCAACTGAGGAGGGAAATGAAGCACCCACACAGTGGCACAATGTCCTAAGGAATATGGGTGAAGGACTCTGGCTGAGAAACAAATGAAGTGGACTAACCTGGGATTGAAATGACATTTGTTTCTATCAAGTAGTGAGAAATGTGACGTTAATTCAGATATGGGGTTGAGGCTTCTTTAGCTTCTTGTAAAAACTTGAACTTGATTTCTAGGACGGGAGAGAGAGAAAGTCTGGAGCTGCCTTTTGTCCCAGGCTGGGGGCTCCTGGGCTGTCGAAAATGTCCCTTGTTTGCTGCTGCCAAGGGGACAGTTGAGAGCTCAGATGTCCCTTGGCTTAGATCAAAGGAGGATGCTGGATGGAATTTATCACACACACACACACACACACACACACACCCTGCTCTTCAGAGCCCCACAGGGAGAATCTAGAGAAGCGGGGAGTCATACCTCACCTGCGTTCCCAGAAGAGGTGCTAGGGCTCTTTCCTGCCAGCTACTCACCCCCTGGATTCATCCTCAGCTCCTGGGATCTTTCTGCTCCAAAGGCTCCAGACTCCTGGGGTGGGGAGGGTGTCACTGCACAGTCTGAAATACAAGGGAGGATTCTGGAATTGAAGGAAGGGCCAAAAAATGGAGAGAAGTGAAACAGAGAGAAAACGCCTCTTCTCTTTCCCAGCAAGAAATGTTTTCAATAGGAAAACTCCCCACCATGAACGGCAGAGAACACAGAGAGATATTCATCACCTGCTGAACAGTAACAGACTTTGTTCATTGTTCCTCTGTGAGAGAAAAGAGCCACTAGAGCTGAAATTGTGGCTACTGTGATCTCATTCCCAGAGGCTAGAATAATTTGCAGTTATAGAGACCTGGCTCAGGGCTGATCAGAAGGAAGATCTGAGTCAGGGCTTGTGTGCTCTTAAAACACTACAGCGGTGCAGCTGCCCCATTGCAGCTCCTCAGTGAAGATGCTACCTACAGTGGTGAGAAGGCTTCTCCCATTGGCAGTTGCTATACTGATGGGAGTCAGTCTAGCACTGGTTTACACCTGGGGTAAGGTCAATAGCTGCATATCTCAAGGGGTGGCTTTTTTTATACCCCGAGCAATGTAGCTACACCAAAGGAAATTCCTAGTATAGGCCAGACCTCGGTGTCCAACTTCGGATATTCGTGTCAAAATTGCAGCCTCCTTGTTGGGGAATCAACACCTGGGCTCCTGTGTGAGAGGCAGGGAAACTCACCACTGGCCCAAGGAGGAAAAAGCTGCTAGGTGTTTTTGCACAAACACTGAGGGCATCACCCAGAGGAGCTGCTCGAAGAGCTGTGACTGCCAGGGGACCTATTTGGGAGGTGGCTGCTCTGGCATCAGTGGGGGTTTTGCATGTGAGAGAAGGGCCAGACTAGGGGGTGTGTCTCAGGGCCACCAAGATGCTTTGCCAGTATTTAGGGGAGGTGACAATGGACTCTGAGCTGGGGCAGTAGCAGGATGGTGGGTTTATCAATTGGTAAAATTAAACTGCAAAAAGCTCTCCCTTTGCTCCAGCAAAATACTCTATTTTATCCCTTAATCCCTCTCCATGAAAATCTCCCCCCCTGCCCTGGCAGTCAGAGATCCTCACGCTTTCATGCAGATTTTCAAGTCTTCTTCCTTTTACTTGGTCTTGTACCAACATTTTTACCTTCAAAAATGATCGAAGATATTTAAAAGGAGAAACACACCCCTCCCCCAAACACAGAGTTTGAGCTCTACATTTTTCTGCTGGAACTTCTAGGCAGTATGACTTGACCCTACAGCAGTTGCATTGTCAGGATTCTTTTAATTACTAATCGATTTTTTAAAAACTCCTTCTTATGTCCTTAACTCTGCTGGCCATAGATTTTCACTTCCGTGCCTTTACAAATGAAGTGCCTGACTAGTTACGGTACTAGCCATTTAATCCACATTGCTTCACATGTGTGGGTTCAAACCTCATCCTCACTGGATGTTTATATTCTTCTACCCTCCTTACCAAAAGACCCCCCCCCCTTCGGATTAGAGACAGCCTTTAATTCATTGCTTCATAGACACAAAAACCTTGCCAAAAAGACCCTCCCCAAGGAGACTGGATCCCTGCTCCTCCACTCCATAGAATCCAAACATAATTAAAGTTTATCAGGCCCATTGGTGGTTGACAGGGAGGCTGGTGCTGTGCCATTTAAGTTACATTGACTGGCACCACCTAGATACTTACTGCACCCACCCATCAAACCTACCTAGACCGCAACTTCTCCACCTGCAGCATCACTGCACATTCACAATGCAGCTGCCAGGGCTGACCACAGGCAAGGGTGTGGGGCACAGGTGAAAGCACTGGTTGAGCTGCAAATAAGTAACATTTGCAGCTGCCTCTGAGAAAAGAGCCTGTATCCAAGGGTTATTCAGGGCAGGGCTTTAGTCTCTCACATCTTGTTGGGATTGGCAGGACCCAGCTGGGAAAGAAGCAGAAACCTGCCTGAAGGGAATCAATGTCCCATTTTCCTCCCTGTCCCATGGATATAATATCTATTTGCAGCATAAGTGACTGGAGCTGAGTCAGGTCTCTGTGCAAGTTTCCTACTTCCTGAGCCTGTGCTGACACCTCGTGGCCATTGCACAGAGAAAAACTATTTTCCTTGCACAGACCCAGAAACAGGAAAAAAATTCAACGTTCTGTCTTGTGCCAGAGCCCATCTGGGCTGATCCCAGAGGCACTAGGCACTCCCAACTCCAAGTGCAGCCAAGGAGGGGGATGAGACCTCTGACAATCCAGCCCTGGGCAGGGCCATGCAAGGGAGAATTAGACTCATAGAATATCAGGGTTGGAAGGGATCTCAGGAGGTCATCTAGTCCAACCCCCTGCTCAAAGCAGGACTAATCCCCAACTAAGTCAAGCCTGACCTTAAAAACCTCTAAGGAAGGAGATTCCACCACCTCCCTAGGTAACCCATTCCAGTGCTTCACCACCCTCCTAGTGAGAAAGTTTTTCCTAATATCCAACCTAAACCTCCCCCACTGCAACTTGAGACCATTGCTTCTTGTTCTGTCATCTGGAACCACTGAGAACAGTCTAGATCCATCCTCTTTGGAACCCCCTTTCAGGTAGTTGAAAGCAGCTATCAAATCCCCCCTCATTCGTCTCTTCTGCAGACTAAACAATCCCAGTTCCCTTAGCCTCTCCTCATAAATCGTGTGCTCCAGCCCCCTAATCATTTTTGTTGCCCTCCGCTGGATTCTTTCCAGTTTTTCCACATCCTTCTTGTAGTGTGGGGCTCAAAACTGGACACAGTACTCCAGATGAGGCCTCACCAATGCCGAATAGAGGGGAAGGATCATGTCCCTTGATCTAATATATGGAGATATCCTATCTCCTAGAACTGGAAGGGACCCCAAAAGATCATCAAGTCCAGCCCCCTGCCTTCACTAGCAGGACCAAGTACTGATTTTGCCCTAGATCCCTAAGTGGCCCCCCTCAAGGATTGAACTCACAACCCTGGGCTTAGCGGACTAATACTCAAACCACTGAGCTATTCCTCCCCCCAGCTATTCCACTACTGGCAATGCCCCTACTTATACAATCCAAAATGCTGTTAGCCTTCTTGGCAACAAGGGCACACAGTTGATTCATATCCAGCTTCTCATCCACTGTAACCCCTAAGTCCTTTTCTGCAGAACTGCTGCCTAGCCATTCGGTCCCTAGTCTGTAGCAGTGCATGGGATTCTTCCATCCTAAGTGCAGGACTCTGCACTTGTCCTTGTTGAACTTCATCAGGTTTCTTTGGCCCAATCCTCTAATTTGTCCAGGTCCCTCTGTATCCTATCCCTACCCTCCAGCGTATCTACCACTCCTCCCAGTTTAGTGTCATCTGCAAACTTGCTGAGGGTGCAGTCCACGCCATCCTCCAGATCATTAATAAAGATATTGAACAAAACCAGCCCCAGGACCGACCCTTGGGGCACTCCACTTGATACCAGCTGCCAACTAGACATGGAGCCATTGATCACTACCCATTGAGCCCAACGATCTATTCACTTTATAGTCCATTCATCCAGCCCATATTTCTTTAACTTGCTGACAAGAATACTGTGGGAGACCATATCAAATGCGTCAAATGAGACTGTCCACTGCTTTCCCCTCATCCACAGAGCCAGTTATCTCATCATAGAAGGCAATTAGGTTAGTCAGGCATGACTTGCCCTTGGTGAATCCATGCTGACTGTTCCTGATCACTTTCCTCTCCTTTAAGTGCTTCAGAATTGATTCCTTGAGGACCTGCTCCATGATTTTTCCAGGGACTGAGGTGAGGCTGACTGGCCTGTAGTTCCCCGGATCCTCCTTCTTCCCTTCTTTTAAAGATGGGCACTACATTAGCCTTTTTCCAGTCATCTGGGACCTCCCCCGATCGCCATGAGTTTTCAAAGATAATGGCCAATGGCTCTGCAATCACATCCGCCAACTCCTTTAGCATCCCTGGGACAGGGAGCACCCTTGGATGCAGTGCATCCGGCCACATGGACTTGTGCTCGTCCACCTTTTCTAAATAGTCCTGAACCACTTCTTTCTCCACAGAGGGCTGGTCACCTCCTCCCCATACTGTGCTACGCAGTGCAGTAGTCTGGGAGCTGACCTTGTTTGTGAAGACAGAAGCAAAAAAAGCATTGAGTACATTAGCCTTTTCCATATCCTCTGTCACTACGTTGCCTCTCTCATTCAGTAAGGGGCCCACACTTTCCTTGACTTTCTTCTTGTTGCTAACATACCTGAAGAAACCCTTCTTGTTACTCTTAACATCTCTTGCTAGCTGCAACTCCAAGTGTGATTTGGGCTTCCTGATTTCACTCCTGCATGCCTGAGGAATATTTTTATACTCCTCCCTGGTCATTTATCCAATCTTCCACTTCTTGTAAGCTTCTTTTTTGCGTTTAAGATCAGCAAGGATTTCACTGTTAAGCCAAGCTGGTCACCTGCCATATTTACTGTTCTTTCTACACATCGGGATGGTTTGTTCCTGCAACCTCAATAAAGATTCTTTAAAATACAGCCAGCTCTCCTGGACTCCTTTCCCCCTCATGTTATTCTCTATGACACTACAGACAGCTGGATTGTGAGCTCTGCATGGTTCAAGCTCCAGCCCAGAGTACTCCAGACACTCGTAGTATTGAATGTGAGATCTGGTTTCTGGGTGATTTCTGGGGTGTCCTCTCACCTCCAGCCCCACTCAGCCTGGTGAATCCCTGTGGGGTAAAAATCTGTTTATAGACAGAAAATGGCACTCAGCCCCAGGGACCCCACTGTGTTAATACCTGGACTCCTGCCGCCCCTAACCAGGCTGCAGAGGGGAAGACATGCTAATAAGAGTAAGGGATGGAGGAACTCAAGAGTTTTACTCCATCAGCCCCCTGAAGTGAGGAAAATCCCTTCCCTAACTCACTGTTTAGCTCAGAATCCCTGTCACCCATTCCTGCCAGAGACCCCCTGGGGGAATCACACACAGCAGGGGAGGGAGGGGGCAGGACACTTGAAAACCCCAGATCTGAATCCTTGAGTACAGAGGGGCTTTGGAAGAGGAAACTGTATTTAGGCCCCACCACCCATGTCAGGGTCTGAGGGGTCTCTGTGATCAGTTACAGAGCTCTGAGAAATCACAGTAACCACCCCCCTCCTGGCCTCCTCACCCCTCACTGGCAATATGCTCCCTCAGAGTCTGGCTGGGCAGCCCCAGGCTGAGCAGGCTCTGGAGACTGAACTCCCCTCTCGTTCAAGAGCGCCCAGATCCTGCCTTCCAGGAAACATTATTGTTGTGGTGGGAGGTGTAAGCCTTCCTTTATATCCTCTCTCAGTTTGCTTGTTAAATTCGTGGGTGCCTGTACTTTAAAATGACCCCACAGAGTTAATCATTCTTGGCTCATGCCTCCCTCCCTTCCTAGGCTGTGTCCCTCAGCCCCTTCAGCCCTCTCTTGGTTTTAAAAATTAAAACTTATACTTATTACAAAGACCCTCATTGCAGGAAGAAACTGAACAATGAAAAAAATCATCCAAATGCTGCATGTGGTAATGTTACTTTAAATGAGACCAGTAAATGAATTATTTCAACCCTTCTGGAATGAAACAGTTGGAAATTCTCATAGCTATCTGAAGATACAGTTGCCTGGCAACAGAAATGCAGACTCTGCTTCTACTCCCAGCCACTAACTAATATTTGAAACATGGGCTGTCC
The DNA here is from genome assembly GCF_002925995.2 of Terrapene triunguis. Lineage (NCBI taxonomy): Eukaryota > Metazoa > Chordata > Testudines > Emydidae > Terrapene > Terrapene triunguis. The sequence continues at coordinate 2,026,320 of NW_020664859.1, read as the reverse complement.
TTATTTCTAAATAGCAGCATTGTAAAAATAAAAGTAATATGAAGTAATGGAAATTGCTTTAAGTTAACTAAATTAATATAAAAAGTGGGCAAATAACTTTATAGGAATTTTTATCAATTCTTATTAAAAAGTTTTAAATAAAAAGGTAATAACTTACTTATTTAAATGTTTCTTTTGTTTAGCTGTCTCTTTTCTCAAATACAATTGCCTCAATAACTTTAAGCTCTCAATTCCTTATATTGTATAGTTATAAATGTAACCCTTCTGCCTGTCAGAGTTGGCAGCAACAAGGGCCGGGTTCAGTATCTAGGGGTTCCGTTCCAATAACACAATGCAAAACCAGCTCGAGCCCCAACCCAGTGACCTGTGACAAATACACCCCCCTGGGCACCTCTAAGAGGCAGTACTTCCCTTCTTGCAAGCACAGAGTCTGAGTGTAGCAAAAGCCTTTTAATAACAGAGAGAAACAATGCGGCATTATGTTGGGGAAACACCACAAACAGGATTCCTAACACAAACCATGAGCAAAACGCCCACCCCCAAGTAAGTTTGGTAGTGTCCTCCCCCCACTCCACCCGCCTCTGGGTCTTAAGTCCAGCAACCCAGTTTCTGTCCTTGGTCAGTGCAGCCCCAGAGTGGTTCTTGAGCCCAGCAACCAAAAGTCACCCCTCCCACCGTTTCTGCCCTTGGTCAGTGCCACCCCCCAGAGTTCCCACATGGCCAGAAAGGGGGGATATGGGGGCACCTTACATGCTTGTGTCAACAGATGACTACTATGCCCTCTCCATAGGATTCTGCTGCAGTCTTCACTGCAAGCCACTCTGCTCCACCAGCCATCCTGCTAGACACCCACCACCCCACTAACCATCCTGCTAGCTACTCACCAATTTATCTTCAGGTCCCCTCATTACTTAACACAGCTCTTAGTGATTTCAGCTAGTAGTAGAGGAGCCTCAGTGCTAGTGCACCACTAGCCCAAAGTGGGCCTAACACAGTGATTTCAGCTCTGCAGCAAGACTCCTACTGGAGTCAAAATTAGCTCTCTTATTACACAACAGCTAGACTGGTGTTTAATGACACCCCCCTGCTCACTTGACTTTGGAACCCATGTCCCTTGCCTAGCAAGTGCTACTTAGTTGACATCGAATCCCTCCATCATAAAATGCCAAGTTCAGTTCTACAGTCCTTGATTCACATAACCAGGATAACACCACTTTATTACTCCTGCCCCAATAACAAAGAGACTGGGGATCCCACAGCAGCCAAAGTGACCATTTGGGCAAGCAGTCCCATCATGCTAGGCAGGGTGGGTGTGCCTATGCAAACGAGATCAGCCCCTGAAGTCCTTTCCCACAACTCACCACCAGATGTCAGGGTAGAGCTCATCCTGACTCTGCTTACATCAATACAGTTCTGGGATCATTTGTCTTTAATTGTAACTTTAGCCTGTATGTCATGCCTTTGTCCTGTGTCATTGTTTTGTGTGTCAAATGATTTTTTTTTGTTTAATTGCAACAAAAGCCAAATTTTACTTTAAAAAAATCTACCACACTATTGGGTTTTAGACATAATTATACCAATTCATTCTTTCAAAGTTCAAAAAGGCTTCAGTTGCAAATATATGTACATATATTTCTGCATAAACAAGCAATGCTATTGTAAACAAAAAGGATTCTCGTCTATTAATCACAGGATTTTTTTTTTTAATTTCAAAGATAAAACTGTAGGGGAAACACATCAACATTAATGCAAAGGTAATATTATCAAAATGTCAATTTCTGCTTTGGTTTTTTTTTAAAAACAGCTTGATTAGATATCAGATATTAGATATTAAAATATAATTATGAATGTGCTAGCAAAACTGTCAAAAATATAATATATATATAATGTCTAGCTATGTTGCAAAATGTTAAAAATAACCAAATAATTTCAATAGGTTTGTCTCCCAAGCACAACCAAGAACTGTATCATAAAAGCTTAGCACCTTCAAAGTTTTTGCACATACTTGCAGTTAAACTTCATTTTGATTTAATTTTATACTATTTAATTTGATGTTAATGAGAAGTAGGGTTATTAGAGAGCTTTCACACAGTTAATAAAAGTTGAATTGCTATCACAAGCAAATTAACTTTAAAGAGCTTGATTAAAAATTCTGTTACTCTTTTGCCAAAAACAAAGTGCTCCTCGTGGGAGAGCAATACACATTCTCACAGAAGCTTGGGAGCCTCTATTTTAGCAGTCAACAAATTTTGTGATGCACATGTTAAATGAAAACGAGTGTTTATGCAACAACTGCAAAGGAACCTAAAATGGTACATTTGTGCTAAAGAAAAATCAGAGAACAAAAGTATAGCTTGTGTTATAAAAGATTTGGTCCCTATTACAATGTGAACAAACTAAATTAATCTGTGTATTAAATTTGGGCTATTAAAACAAGTGAAATGTAAAATAAACTAGCAGAAACTTTATTATGTTAAGTAAGTTAAGCTGTTTAAGGGTGCACGCCACAGACCGAAGACAACAAAAGATATCAGTACTATGAAGACCTCCCTGGGCATCCGAAGAAGATAAAGTGCTTTATCAATAACAGATAGGGTGACCAGACAGCAAATGTGAACAATCGGGACAGGGGGTGGGGGACAATATAAGAAACATATATAAGAAAAAGACCCAAAAATCGGGACTGTCCCTATAAAATCGGGACATCTGGTCACCCTAATAACAGATTGTCAATTACATTTCAGTCTACCACATATGGACAATTGAGTATGCAATTGACTATACAGACATTATAGAAAACATTAGTTGGGCCAGTTCTAACTGTCGTGTAAAATGTGTATTACTAAGCAAAGTGAGTTCATGTACTTGCGGTTTTAAACTTTTATCATTGAAACATGGCTGAATTTGCTTACGGTGTGAAAGCCAATGTATCATTAGTGTATGCTTCTTTGTTAATAATATACTAGCATCTTACCAGGAATGTGAACAAGGCGTCAGGCCTGGGCAAAAGATTATTTTGCCATCTGCTGTCTTTCAAAATAGGAGACTCTAAAATCTGGAATGAATAATTGGTTAAATTTCAAGATTATTTAAACCCGGAATATGCAATTGGAACAGAGGTAATGTGAAAAATATATTTGTATCTCTATATATATCAAGGGTTCTTAAACTTTGTCATAGTGAGCCTGCCTGAGCTATGAAAAGAATTACTTCATCTCCCCATAGTTTACTAAAACAATACAACAAACTGAAAATCCTCTATGTTCCAAAAAACTAATAAAAAAGTAGAAGGGATTTGATGAATACAGATCAGTTGGTTTCAAAAGTATTAATTTTAAGTTAAAAATAGTACAAATGGAAGCAACTAAAATAAAACTTCACAAACATTGTAGGAAACATGACACCAAACAATATAATATCCATTAGTCCTATTTTATGAGTGGAAGGGGTGTGTTTGTTTCTTTGTTATACAAAGTAGTGGAATTCCAGGCTGCAATGCAGAAAGGAAGAGAGGTAAGATGTCTTCAACAGAAAGCCAGGACTCAGTGATACTTTGGATTGTGCTTAATGCTGGGATGAAATGAGAAATGAAAAAGAAATGAGAGCTTTAAGAGCCTGTTGTGTTAACTTACAAAACTCAGATCCCACTGTTAACCAAAAGTCTGCAACTGACAATTGCGAAAATTTGTGCTGCAGTTCCTTGTCGCGTGACAAGGTGATAAGGCTTTCCTCTCCTTTAGAGAGCAGCATATTTGTGGGGTTCAGCTTAACGTTGAACTGGGTTCCTGATCCATTGATTACATTTGTCTTTGTCCACTTCAAGAAAGTATTTACAAAACTGCTCTTGCAGAACACCTAAGTGCTGAACAATTGTTATACCAATAGAATAAAAACCAGCAGGAACTTATTAAGAGGAATAAGGCAAAGATGCCACATTTATTGTAAATATAATGATAAAGCAAAAGATAAAAGTAAACAACGTTGTTTGACTACTTATTCCTATCACTACTTATTCCTTATACACACACACACACACACACACACACACACGCACGCACACACACACACACATATTCATTCACACAATCATTCATTCAAGTTCTGTATAGGTGTTATAGTTACCAGCCTAGAAGTTGCTCATGCCAAGTTACTGGCCAGGTATCTTGGTCATGAGGATGGAGCAAAGTCCATGTCAGGTGCACCTGATGCTCCTGGAGGTTGGCAGCAGAACCAGAGACTCAAAGTCCTCAGTCTTTAGAGTCCATTCTTATAGGAATTAATTCCTATGTTAGTCTATGGGAACTGTTTCATCCTGCTGTTGCTGACTCAATCAGCAGATGGCACATTCCTGGTGGCTCCACACTGTCCAAAGTGGCACATTGCTGGTGGCTCCACACTGTCCACAGTTTGTGTTTCTCATCCTTCCAGGTGATGGGGTGGATCCCAGTTTACCCTCCGGGGATTGTCTGGTGGTCCACTTGACACATTCTTCGGCCGATGGATACTCCCTTTCTAGGCTGGCACCTCCCTAACCATTCATGTACATCAAGCATTCATCAACATACATTCCATATCTTAACCATATTTTAATTTACTGTCTCCACCACTTTCGGGGTGTGTGCTAATTCGTTTGAGACTCCTGGCCCTTTAATCACAGAGGGTGGGGGTCTACTCCTAGGAGCCGATGCTGTTACAATGAAGTGAAAGTCACTTAACAGCTTATAGCGTTTGTTCACATTGTATCAAGTACTTCAAGAACAAAGTCAATTAACTTGTTTGTAAGTTTTACATAGTAATAAAGTATCTTTCACAGGACAGATACAATCAATGGTTTCTACAGACAGTAGCTTACAAGTTTTAACAGAAGACCCAAGAGATTTTTGTACTTGGTGAAACTGTTGGATTTTAAAGTGTGGGGGACAAATTATGGGGGGGTCACTGTCACTTGGGGGAATCACTGTTAGTACCTTCTTTAATATCGCTACATAATCCCCCTTTTGACACTACGATATTTATATAATCATTAGTGTCACTTTCTTTTTAACCTGTTTAAGAGAAGGTACTGTGAGGCAACATGCGTTTGTGATTCCAATTTAGCGTACATTCTTTTTATCTGAAAACACATGCCACACATACCAATTATACAAATGCAATTTAATATCAAGACTACTATCAAGGGGTGTAGCATTACTGATAGATGCCAGTGGTAGTCGGGGACCATTCAGAGAATATATCATACCAGTGGTAGGTTGTAATTTGTTTCTCTGCGGTGGCAATTCATAACATGTCCCCATTGGCATGTATAATATGAATTGTCTGATTTCCTACTTGGTCATCTGTCTGTTCTAAAAATTTGGTCACTTCTTTGCTTTTAATGAGGCTATCAGTAAGATCTTGCCATCTAATTCCAAGGTCAATCGAGAAGTCGGCCAGTGCAGCTGTTAGTGTTAGCTGGGACCTTTTTGACCGCGGTAAATAGTAAGTGTGATTTCTAGTAAAAACAGTACTGACATTGCATTTACATTCATCTACTGGGGGGTTGCTAACACTCCCATCCTCCCAAAATACTTCCTCCCACGAGTGAATACATACACATTGTCCATTGTACAATACTTTGGTGTCATTATCCAATTCATCCCACATACATGATCCCAATGAAACGTCTTTACTACAAGGCTCTGGGGCAACAGGTAAGGTGAGGCATACCCACTTTTGAGGAGTCCATTTGGTACAACCTCTAGTGTCCAATAGTTTTCCTCGCTCCCCGGCCCACTGGCTCGAGGTCCGAGGCAGCTAGAATGATCCCATTTGTAATATGGGGAGTGGGCTAACCTTCCATACCTTTGCCTCCAGAGACTGTTGATGTGCTATTTTTACAATTATTTCCCCAATTAGCAAGTCTGGTTTCACAGTGCTGGAAACATACTGCATCTAGTCATATTAGTCAGTATCAAACAGAGATCTTTTTCTTTGTTTTAACCAATGCATTAAAACCTTAATATTACCTGAAATTACCCAAAACATTTCGTGTTCCAAAGTAGATAGGGCAAGTATCTGCATTTCAGTGCATCCCATAGCTATAGCCGTTTGCTTTCCAATTTCTAGATTTTTCTTATGAAGTAACCAGGTGGTAGTATTCAGCCATTGCCACAGATTCCATTTGGCTTTTAGGTTACTCAGGCCAATTTGGACTAAGTCTACATTTGAGTGTACTTGTTTTTGTATCAGGCTGTCCTGTAGTTGAGCCAGGGAGCTTAATTTATTCTTAATAGTTTCCAAGTCTACTGAGTTTGCAAGTCCCGCTCCTGCTCCAAATTCACCTAGCATAGTATCCATAATATCTCTTTTAGTTCTGGGATGTGGTGTATCTGGGGGGGGGGGGACGGACAGTTTGTGTGTCCTCATCCAGGCTTGCAGTATAGGGAGGGAAAAAGGCTTGCACTTTCGTTCTACTTTTGAGACAATTAATCTTGTCCAGTCCATGTCAATTTTCACTTCTACCAGCAGGGGGCTCACTAAAACTTTTACCTGAGCAGTCTGGATTTTAAATAAAGATGGTTTTGCCATATTTAACGGGGTGTTTCTTATAAACACATGTTCTTTTTCCCATGTCCAATCACAACCATCAGGGAATAGTATCGTATGTGCGTGGTTTGGGCAGTAGACTATGATTACTGTTATAAGGGTTCCTGATGTCACGAACCCGTCCCATACATAGGGGAGCGAGGGGTAGTCTGAAAGCATTGTGGTATCTCCTACATACCCTTCTGTTTGCACCCCCACCATCCAATGTTTTTCCCATCCTACGGGGACTGAGATGTTTGCTTGTAGTCCCAGTTCCCCTTCCAACATATACATGAGTTTCCCCTAAAGGTGTTATTGTCAGATTAGTTTTCAAATCGACCCATCTTAGGTGTATATCTGGTAGGTGTGTTGGGGTCCATGGTATGTTGTCTATGTGTGAGTTGCTGTGCATTAGTAATGCGGTGAGGATTGTTTTACCTTGTCCCAGGTATACTGGAGCATGGATAGCTTTGTTTGGGTTTGGCGTGGGTGTGCCCGGGTGAGTGTGTTCTTTGGAGATAGGTAGCATCTTTATCATTGGGACTAGGGCGAATGTTGTGATCCAGACCAAGAACTGCTGCTGCTTTGTGTTCCATTTCGCTGGAGTCATTGTTTTGTCTGGTTTCCCACTGCCCTTAAAAAAAATAAAAATAAAGCGGAGATAGGATTAGACCCGGCGGTCTCAGCAACCGCGTTTCATGCCCGATAGTTCTGCAGGGATAAAGATACACCATGTCCACGGGTCCTGGTTCGCGAATGCTATCGGGGTGTTGTATCTGGAAATATAGTTGCAACAGAATAAAATTAGTTTATGCAAACAACTTCATTTGTTAAATGTGAACCCACTTTAATTTACCATTTTTGTCTATGCGGTAAATGAGAGGGGTGAGGCGATCAACTATGGAGTAGGGACCGGTCCATTTTGACTCCAGTGTGTGATCCCTTTTGCCCAACTTCAAATACATTACCTGATCCCCTGGTTCCCACAGTAGGGAATCCCCATTCTTATTCTGATCCATTTTTGTATTCATGAGCTGAATGACTTGGCTTATCCTATGCTGCAGGGTGGCTTTGTCTTCCTGCAACTGTTTTAACCACTGCCAGTGCTCATGAGTTGCAAGCGGATTGTTCGTCTCTGTGTCTGCCGCTTGTTCTGGGTTGATGACCAACCTCATTGCCTGTCCGAAGAGGATCTGGTATGGCTGGATCTTAGTTCTCAGCCTGTTACTGCTGCGAATGGCTGCTAATATTAGCGGCAGTTTCTCCGGCCAGTTTTTACTGGTGTTGTCTACAACTTTCTTAAGGGCTTCTTTAATAGTGCGGTTCATCCTCTCTACTTGTCCTGAAGACTGCGGTCTGTATGGGACATGGAGTTTGTATGAAACCCCTAATGCTTTAAGCAGTAGAGTAAATATGTCTTCCACAAAGGATCCTCCGTTGTCTGAGTCAATAATCTCGGGAGTCCCATATCTGCAAACCACTTCAGAGAATAGTTTCTTAGCGCCTGTGCGGGCGCTATTGTTCCTAGTAGAGAAAGCTTCCACCCAACCTGAAAAGGAATCTATGATTACAAGTAGATATTGAAATCCTTCTTTACTCTTTGGCAATTTATCAATGAAGTCAATTTGGATTCTATGCCAGGGTCCCAGCCTTCTTTGATGTAGCATCTGAGGCTGGTGTGGAGGACGAGCTTTATCTTTGGCACACTGAATACAATTCCTGACCCATGTATCCACATCATCTCTCATCCCCTTCCATTCTGCCACTTGCTTTAACCTTCCCAGCATCCCTTCCACTCCTTCATACATGAACTGATGAGCTATGTTCACCAGTTCCTGTCTTTCAATTCTTCCTGGGACGTGGACTGCTTCTAATACCTTCTTTTCCTGCCTTCGGGTCACTGCTGCTATCCCTTCATAATCTCTGGCTATGGCATCAGCACGGTTATTCCATCCTGTTTCAGCTGCGGAGCCTTTTCCATGTGCCTTGACATGTTTGATTTTAAGCTGGTTGGGATGAGAGGTAACCCAGGCATAAATCCATCTCCATTCATCTATATATGCTATCTCTTTCCCATCTGCGGCTTTCCAATTGTTCCTCTGCCAATCAAACATCCAATATTGCACCCCATTTACACAGTAATTGCTGTCAGCATAGATGTATACAGTCTTGGGGCAGTTCTCTGTTTCATATTGTTTTAGGACTTGGTATATGGCATGGAGTTCAGCATGTTGTGCTGAGCCATGATCCAAATACCCCTTTAGTACCTCCTCTTCTAAATTGATGGCTTCATATCTGATTCTCTTCTTACCGTGCACCACCATGGAACTGCCATCGGTGAACCAAATATGTCTCTCCTGACCCACGGTATCCAATTCTTCTGGGGGGGGGGTGCTTGGGCTTGTGCTATCCTCTGTTCTAGTGTGACTGCTGGACATACATGCTTAGTCCCCTTTTCAATAAGAGCATGTGTCAGCATGTCAGGTTTGGATACTGTGTCAGCCCAGACTCCTCTGTTTACCAGTGTTAGAGTCCATTGTGCCATTCGGGTGTTGGACACCCTGCCTCCTATTAGTTTTCCAGATAGGATGTATTTCAGAGGCGTATGTGTGCTTTGTATAGTAATTGGGGCACTGCCGGTAAGTGGCTCGAAAGACTGAACTGCCCATATGGCTGTCAGGCATTCACGTTCACAGGTGTCAAAATTTAGTTCAGCTCCCTGTCGTTTTTTAGATTCATAAGCCACAGGTACCAATGTCTGGTTTTCATTTTGTTGCAAGAGAGTAGCCGCCATGGCCACCTCATTAGCTGCTAACCGGATGACAAATGATTTAGATTCATCCGGGAAGCGTAAAGCAGGGGCTGCTAGGGCTTTTTGTTTCAGGATATTTAAAGCGTTCTCCTGGTCTGGACCCCATTCCCAATGTGTCTTCTTTTTTAGCAGTTTCCATAAAGGAAGCGTGATCTCTGTATATTTATAGATATGGGGTTGTAGAAAGTTAAATCCACCCAGCAAAACCCTTAAGGAGTGCACATCGGTAGGGGCTGGCATTTCAATTAAAGCCCATACCTTCCTTTGATCTACCTGCCTTCCCTCCTGGCCAATGATAATACCTAGGTAGACGACCTGGGTTTGCACCAATTGTGCTTTTTTCAGGCTTACCTTGAAGCCGGTGTCCTGGATCAATGCAAGGATGTCCTCTGTAAGTCTTTGCACCTGTGCCTCGAGTTGGCCAAAAACCAAAATATCATCCACATAGGAAAAGATGAATGGTCAGTCAGAGGGACTTAACTGGTCCAGCATATCTAGCACATGTCTGTGGGTGATAGCTGGAGAGTCTTGGAATCCTTGGAGTAGGCACTGAAATGTGTACTGCTGATCTCTGATGGTGAAGGCAAACCGGTCCTGTGAATCAGGATGTAACGGGATGGCAAAGAAACAGTTAGCCAGATCTATAACTGAAAAATACCTGGAGGTGGCTTGCACCTTTTGGATGACTTGTGTCATATTTGCCACTGTGGGGGCCATGGATATACTTCCTTTGTTGATTCTCCTATATCAATGGTTAGTCTCCAGGATTGCCCGTCTGCCTTCATGACTGGCCAGACAGGGGAGTTAAAAGGGGAGTTAGTTTTTCTAATCACTCCCTGCTCTTCCAGGTCCTGAATGATTTGGAAGAGCTGTGTCTCTGCTTCCCTGGGATACCGATATTGCTTCTGTGGGGACACCAGTTCACCTACAATTTTAACACAAGCGTTAATTCTACCACAATCTGTTTTCTTATGGGTCCAGACCGTGGGGAACTCTGAACGCCATTTCTCCTGCTGCTCTGCGGTGAGGGCAGCAATGAGCTTATCACTTTTGGCAGTGATAAAGTTGTCACAGATTGCTGTAGGGAGATAAGGTGGAAGGGTTTCAAGTCTCCATAGAGCTCTTCTGGGGAGATCAATAATAATGTTATTTTTAAACAGCCAGTCCGTGCCCAGAATCACGGCATCGGTCATATGCTTTGTCTGACTCAGGCTCCCAGTGGTGTGGAATCCCTGAACAGAGAATGGTACCTGCACCCATTCTTATCCTGGGCTAGGTTTTCCCTGAAAAGACTGAAGCATAATGATTTGCCCTCTGGTCCCTGTCTGTGGAGCAGTTTTGATTAGAGAGACGGAGGCTCTGGTATCAATTAGAGCCAGCATAGGAGCTTGATTTCCCTGCTGGACGTAGATATAGGGTCTTCCTCCTGGATCCCATGTCAATTCCCCTATAAACCTCCACTGTTGGGCTCCTATGCCAAGTGGGGGTTCTACATGCAGTGGGCTTCCCTAGTAATATTCCTGATCATTTGAAGGAGGGGGAGGTGGCAGGTCCATCAGGTTGTTACCCCCAAAACATTTCCTCTCTGGCCCTGCAGTCTGAGAATTTCCTTCATAATATCAGACATGGGGGCTCTATCCCATTTTTCTCTATCCCCTCCCAGCTGTAATAATAACTTCCATGCCATGCGGCGCACATCAGAGGTGGGTCTTTCTAGCTGTTTAGCCCCGTCGTCTGACTGAGACTTTTGAAGGTCTGGATATAGCCGACCCCTGAACTGAGTATCTCCCTGTCCCCTGAATTTTCCCCTTGAGTGTCTTCTGCAGGATCCTGCAAATCCCTTGGTTCCACTTTCGTTTGAGAAAGTGACTGTCGGCTCCATTGCCACTACATATGCAACCATTTCTTTTTTTATTTGGGGTTTAGGTCCTGCATGTGTGGTAATTTGTTGTACCATTCCCCTTAATTCTTCTAGCATTGCGGGGTCCCCGTGCTGCCAAACCACAAGTTTCCCTGAATAATATGGTAATAGTGGTGCAGCACAGTCTCTCAGAGCCGAGACTGAGAAAGGTAGTGTGTATAGATTGCTAACCCCAGTCACTGTTACCAGACCGGACATTACTTGCATTAATGCCCACCGGGTGAGGTAGTTTTCTGGGTCCTCATTGGGGCCCTGGGTGGAAGCTACAGCTTGGGCTATGAAGTTTCTCCTACCTATTTGTTCCGTGAACATTGCCATTAGAGATAATTAGTTGGCGGGCTCAGTTATTCTAATGCGGTCCAGGGTAGCTCTTATGTCTGGAGCCGCACATATCCCCATAAGCTGGTAGAGTTCTGTAGTGGTCAGTGCCTCTCTCCCGGTTAATAGGAAGGCATCAGTACACCATCGGGAGAAGGATTCCCTGTTCAATATACCTAGGTGATCAGCCATTGCCTTTAGGTCGGCTGCTGACACTGGGATAGTTATTTGTTCGTTACCACCACCCTGAGCATCTGCTCTGGGGGTAGTTATAGTGCGCCGTTCTAAAGCTGCCACCGGGGCTACAGGACCCTTCTGTGGGTTATCCCAAATGTCTCCCTCATAGACTTCTCGGGGGTCCCATATTTCTGCTTCCCAATCTGCTAGAATTTGACAGTCATCAGGGTTCCATTCTCCTGATTTGACAGCCGCTACTTGGCGGGTAGCAAAACCTAATTTTTGTTTCAAGTGTTTAATAATAGAATCGCAGTGATTATGGTTTTCCGGGGCTTTGCCCTGTTCTAATGTTAATTTCTTAACCATGCCTTGCAGGACCTGGTTTTCTTTGATTAAAGCCTGATTTTTTTTTCTCTGTCTTTATAGGCTGTCACCTGGTCCGTCAGGAATCTCTCATTACTTTTACTTTCCTGTAAGGCGTGTTTTATCATTTCCATTTGATTGTGGGAATTTGTTGCCATTACTTTCCAATTTTCTACCCCTTTTTCCAATTGGGATAGTTTTTCTTTTAGAGATATTTTCTCCTCTTTACAGGCTGTTAGGCGGAGGTAGCTGTCATTACAAGCCTCCCACAGTAGCCAGATCCCTGCAGCGTCTCTTTTTGCTGCATTTGGGTGTTTACAAATGAGGATATATTGGGCCAATCTATCCTCTAGATCCGAAATAGAGCAAGCATCTGCAAGGGCTTGTTCAGTCCAAGGACTGTGCCCATATCTCTGAAGGATTTGTTTAAAAAGTGTTATTTCTTTTACAAAAGGTGAGGTTGGAGCTCCTTCAAACTCCATTCCTCCCTCTGAGACTGTTCTCCCTTGTCTTTTCTTAAACATTTTTAACATGTGTATAGTTTCCTTTGTTACCCCTGAACCTTTGCAGCGAGTGACACAGCCTAAATTATCTTATCCTGCTACCCCTGGTCTCGTTCAGCGAGCAGCTTTACCTTGCCCTATAGGCTCTTGTTACCCCTGATTTCTCAGTGAACACTTTGGATATGATTAATTGTAGCTTAAAGTTTCTATGAGCTCTTTTATGAAGCCTCTACCCTCTGGAGGTCAGTAGGCTTTGGTTAACCAAAAATAGAACCGCTCGCTATAGAGCCGGCTGTGTGCACACCAATGTTTACAATACCTGAGGCTTTTTTACCCCCGAAGGTACTAACAGTGATTCCCCCAAGTGACAGTGACCCCCCCATAATTTGTCCCCCCACTTTAAAATCCAACCAAGTACAAAAATCTCTTGGGTCTTCTGTTAAAACTTGTAAGCTACTGTCTGTAGAAACCATTGATGAATCTGTCCTGTGAAAGATACTTTATTACTATGTAAAACTTATAAACAAGTTAATTGACTTTGTTCTTGAAGTACTTGATACAATGTAAACAAATGCTATAAGCCATTAAGTGACTTTCACTTCACTGTAACAGCAAGGGCTCCTAGGAACAGACCCCCACCCTCTGTGATTAAAGGGCCAGGAGTCTCAAATGAATTAGCACACAATAAATGTGGCATCTTTGCCTTATCCCTCTTAATAAGAAACTGGTTTCTATTCTATTGGTATAACACCATTACGTCCTGAATACTGTCAACTGACAGATCATCGCAGTGTTGCACAATATCCCTCTGTAAGGTACTTTGATCTGCAGCCCTATCCTGGGGCTCACTCTTCAATCAGTCCAGCAGGGGTTATCACAGTATGCTGCACAAATTGTCTCTCAGCCCTTTCTGGGCTTCCTCGAATTATCCCTGCTAGTTAAGCAGTCCTGGCCCTGATGTGGGGCCACATCCCCCAGGAATACCTCTCTGGAGACTCTTCACCTCTCTGGGCCTTTCTGGCCCCAGCTCTTCATCTGGGCCACTAAAAGAGTTCAGTTCCCCTTCTTGGGCGCATGAAAGTCCAAGCCACTTTCACAGTGGCTGATAGGGGACACCCAGGCCCACTCTCTACTCCAGGTCCCAGCCCAGGGACCCTATAGATAGCAGCCGTCCGCCATGTCACTTTAAATACACTGCATCACTGCTACAACTGCCTGGGCCACTTCTCCATGGCTCCAGCATATTTTTCATTCTTACCCCAGTACCTTACCCTGGTAGAAGCCCAGCAGCCAGCCCAGAGCACCATCCACTCTCATCCAGCTCTAGCAAGGAACTGAACTTGCTCTGGCCCTGCAGCACTTTTTATACTAGCCTGCTGGGCCCTGACTGGCTCCTTTTCACATAGCCACTCTAGACAACTTGTAGGCCCTCTCTACTGCCTTTTTCCGAAGTGGGGTGTGGCAGGGCCACAAGGCTTCCAGCACAGGGCCTCAGGGCCTAGTCCACCACATCATAGTGCCTTTATGTGATGCATTCAGCCAGGCAATGTTTACTTAATGTCATGAATTACCCCTCTAGTGCTTGCTTCCTGAGCATTAATTGCAAGGATCAAATATTCCTACCTGTAGCCACTGTGTTTCAATGTTAGCACTAAGCGATGTATGTATGTCATAAATAAAGGCTTATTTTATTTCAAAGACTCAAGTTTAATAACAGGACAAAACAAAAACTTTTGGTCAAACAGGGACAGGAAAATGAGGAGCATTCTCAGGGTTCGGGCTCTCACAGCTGGGTGTAACTCCAGCTTTCATTGGAAAACCAGTCCCTAGGCGTGGAGTGCAGGGGGTACTGTGAGGGACCAGGAACACATGAGGAATGTGGTGGGGGAGTTTGGGGAGAGCATGGACCAGAGTTCTGTAGTAGCTGAAGGGGGAGTCAGGCACAGATGTGCTCTGATTGCAGGCTAATGAGGGACTTCAACATCTCTGTCTGGCCCTCCAAGAGCTTTATCATCTGCTCCTGCCCCGGTCCTTTCCCAGCTATCCAGCCTGAGTCTTTCATTGATTGTCTCCCTCCATGCTCTTGTTTTGTGAATTGCTTGTAGCCTCCCTCAGAGACAGCCGAGGAGGGACCACAACCCGCCCATTAGGCTGCAGAGCCAGAGAAGCGGCATTCATTAACAAACTTCAAATATGGTCTTCACGTGTGCAACATGGATTTTTTTACATGTTTTCAATACTGTCAGTGCAAGAGCAATGATTGTGGACACACTAGTCGACACAAGGAAAGTTGTGTGGACATACTCCACTGATGTTATTATGTCGATGATCATAGTTGCTTTAACTTAAGTCAACTTTACTCTGATGTGTAGACATGGCTTTAGGCAGGAACAACAGCAGCATTGTCTAGAAGTTGGGATTCCTGGTTTTCACCCAGGCAATGTTTTTTCGACTCCCAGTGGGGGAAAGAAGCAAGATTTTGCTCAGCAAGAAGCCAGGTAGTGTAAACAGCAGGTCCATCTGTCCATCCACACATCCTGTGATTGGCTGGGGTCTGTGCGATACCTCACACAATGGGGATCCCAATGTCTGTATGGTGCCTGGAACAAAGAAGGCCCTTGTCTCAGTCAGTGTTTGTACAGTTCAAGTGAAAATTGTGTCCTTCATCTTGATTGGGGTTTCTGCAGCATGTGGCACAATGGAGCCCCTGATCTCAGGCAAGGTCTGTGCTGAAATTGGTTATCCCAACTCAGTCCAGAGCATCCCAGATGTGCAGAGGAGAGGTCAGTGGTGTAATGGTTACACTTGACTTTGAGTCATGTGCAAATTTTGATGGGATTTCAACACACCTAGTTTTTATTTTATGATCATTATCATTTTGCAGCCTTGTCTGGTTTAATCTCAATCTTTTCCCTATTACAGTATATTACAATTATCCTTTTATTTTTATTTCCCCCTTTAATTCAATCTCTGTTTTCTTCATTTCATTATTATTCTAAGTTAAGGAATGTGCAGCAACAAAAACTGACACAAAACTTTTGCTGCCCCATTCTGTGCCCATCCAGCAGGAGTATAGAACAAACACCTCCTGGAGCAGGGATTATAACAATTCA
This sequence comes from Terrapene triunguis, assembly GCF_002925995.2. NCBI lineage: Eukaryota > Metazoa > Chordata > Testudines > Emydidae > Terrapene > Terrapene triunguis. The sequence continues at coordinate 2,010,549 of NW_020664859.1, read as the reverse complement.
GCCTGTGAGATAAAGATGCATGTTCCCAAGGGTTGCTGTCTTTCTCAAATGGCACAAGGCATAAGGGTGACACTGGGGAATTGAAATGGGGGGTGGAATTTACGGGGGGGGGGTGAGGGCCAAGGGATGAGACTGTGCGGATGAAGGTGAGCTATATGGCACCACAGTAAAAACTGAAAAATGTTTCATGACCATTTTATTAGATTTAACTCATGTTTTAAAATCATCTCACAAATTAAAGTTGGCTATTCAAGCCTACTATGAAGCACTACATCTACATCCTTCTTGGTTTCTTGTAATTTTGCACAACTCTGTTAATTAACTTCTTGACTGCAGTGTGTTCATCTTTGGTGGCTTCTCATGTGTCTGGTACTTCCAGTCCTTCATGATATGCTCGTGATCAGGCAGAAGGTGACTTCTTTCAGAACACAAAATTCTATTCAATGAGGAAAAAGAACAGATCATAGAATCACAGGGTTGTAAGGGACCTCAGGAGGTCATCTAGTCCAACCCCCTGCTCAAAGCAGGACCCATCCCCAGACAGATTTTTTTTGCCCCAAATCCCTAACTGGCCCTCTTAAGGATTGAAGTCACAACCCTGGGTTTAGCAGGCCAATGCTCAAACCACTGAGCTATCCCTCCCCCCAATGCTCAACTGTAGCTGTTGTGACTGGGAGTAGCAAGAGATGTATGCCTACTTCTTTCATCCCAGGAAATATAGCACAAAGTTTGGGTCAAACCACTAGTAATGATAAAGAAGAAGTTGAAGCCATTCATCCATTCACCGTCTGACATTCCACTCTGTGTTCAAATTCTCTAGTCTGTCTTGATCACATGGTAACCCTATTGCTGATAGTGCATCACTCCACTCAACGGTTGATGTTTTATAACAGGCATCTGTTGAGTAGAATCCAGAAATCGCTGTTGTAGATTTGTAAGAATCAAATCTGTGTACTTTTTCAGCTGGCTTAACAAACACTTCTTGTCCTCTTCACTTAAGGATTTAATGTAAGTGCCCTCATTAGTCAATTTCTGGACTGAAGTCTTTGCTTCTTCCAGTATGTTTTCAATGGATATCTCTCCAATTGATCCAAGTGTAACTTCTATTGCTGGACAAAGATCTATTACTGTTGTAGCAGATACCTGGATGGCACTGTTTAATGACCCAAGTGATTTGTCAGTAGACTTACAAGACAGAATAGCAATTGTGTATTCTGATCATAGTAGCAAAAGTAGTCCACCAGCCTCACTACTTAGCTCCATCCCATCTCACTAGATAATTTTCAAAGCCAATAATAACAGTTGCAGTAATTTTAAGACAACAGCCAAGGATCGCTCATGAGAAAGTCAACGGGTTTTCCCAGGTTGGACTAATTTGAACTTCAGTCCCAGCGTGTCTTCTATTTTTCCCAAGATGTTCAGTCCTTTTGGATGCTTGCTGAAAAAAAAAGAGTATAATGATGACATTAAATTGATGGCTTTTTAAATGTCTTTTGAAGATTCTGCAGCTTGTACTAGTGCTAGTTGGAGTAGATGGCCTCTGCAGTATGTATAGGAGAGATTAGGGTTACACTTTTCTTTGAGCAAGCTTGTACTCCACTATGTCTTCCAGAGAAGTTTGCCGCTCTACCAAATGCACAAGCAGCCATCTGTTTGGGGTTCATTTACAAGCATTTAACTCTTCTAAGCTGTGGGTTGTTACAGATGCAGCCAATGTGTCTTCTATAATCTGAACATCTAGAAATGCATTTATTGGCCTACCACTGACATGAAGATAACCACAATGACCTAATACTTGATGCCCATTTGCATCACTGTATTCATCAGCCATGCATGCACATTTTTGGAATATGGTGAGAGAATTCTTCACTTTTTCAACTGCTGAGTCTTTCATTGTTGCACCACATGCTTCTAACTAGTCAGCTGAGTTTCTTGCAGAAAGATAGTGAGCATTTGCTGGTCTTGGTCAGAACCAGTGTCCAGCTTCAGGATTAAGAAGTGACAATGAACTTAACATTGCCCTCCAGTTTGTAGAGTGTGGTAGTCTTGCTTAAATAGAATGTATGATGAGACCGCCATGTTCCTTTGCATAAACTGTGTTTGTGTCTCCAGCATTCTCAACAGCCTCATTAAGTACTTCTAACATTGGCTTTTACAGTGACTGGCTTATAAGGCTTTCTGCATGTCGATGCAGTCCAGAGGATTGGTGTTTTGCAGCCTTTTCACATAGTTTGTAAGCAAACCAAGCTCCTATTCTTTTACTATATAAATCCATGGTACACCCACATCTTGAATACTGTGTGCAGTTCTGGTCACCCCATTTCAAAAAAGATAGATTGGAATTGGAAAAGGTACAGAGAAGAGTAACTGAAATTATTAGGTGTATGGAACAGATTCCCCATATGAGGAGAGATTAATAAGACTGGAACTTTTCAGCTTGGAAAAGAGACGACTAAGAGGGGATATGATTGAGGTCTACAAAATCTTGACTGGTGTGGAGAAAGTGGATAAGGAAGGGCTATTTACTCCTTCACATAGCACAAAAACCAGGGATCACCCAATGAAATTAATAGGCAGTAGGTTTAAAACAAACAAAAGGAAGTACTTCTTCACACAATGCACAGTTAACCTGTGGAACTCATTTCCAAGGGATGTTGTGAAGGCCAAAACTATAACAGGGTTCAAAACAGAACTAGATAAGTTAATGGAGGATAGGTCCATCAATGGCTATTAGCCAAGATGGGCAGGGATGCAACCCCATGCTCTGAGTATCCCTAGTCTCTGTTTGCCAGAAGCTGGGAGTGGATGACAGGAGATGGATCACTCGATGATTGCCTGTTCTGTTCATTCCCTTTGAAGCACCTGGCATTTGCCACTGTTGGAAGACAGGATACTGAGCTAGATGGCCCATTGGTCTGACCCAGTATGGCTGTTCTTATGTAAAATTAATTATAATATAATAATAAACATGTTTAGTACAGAAACTCCCCAGGATGGCGACAATGTGAGATAATGACCTTGGAAAATAATACATTTTTAAAATCATATACTAGCTGTCAGGGGAGAGCTCATTCAAATCTTGCCTACAAATCATAATTTGAAATTATAAAGTTGGCCAACATTTCCAAAAAGAATGTGCCAACATTGTAATAAAAATAACAGCTGTGTGAGGAAGCTAATCTTTGTTCATACTTTTCAAACTTGTGCTTTGTCAGGTACAAGTATTTTTTCACATACTGTAAATGTGTATTAATGTTTTGATTTCAATTCAAATTTCTAACCAGTGACAAAATTAACAACACTGCATGTAACTAGTTGACCACTCCAGGGTGTTGGGGAAATTTTTTTGGGGGTGGGGTGTATGCCCCACTCAGGGGGGTGTAGGGAAATCCCTGCCTTTTGCTGCTGCACTCTGTGCCCATCAAGAAGGAGTATAGAACAAATACCTCCTGGATTGTAACACTGAGGAATGTGAGATACAGATGCACGTTCCCCAATGTTTGCTGTCACAATTGGCACAAGGATGACACCTACAGCTCCTTTCCCTGTAGTCACTCCTGGCATGAAAGAGACACCTGTGTGCATTCCCTTGCGAGGCAGGGGGATCTGGGAGACCCTGGACACTGGGGGATATTTACCCAGAGCTCAAGAACAATCTACTCAGGGGTGATGCAATAGAAAAGAGCTGGGTGCTGCTTTCCCCCACTTATTTCCACTTCTTCACTTTCAGTCTCTCTCTCTTCTTTCCCTTTCTCACCCCTCCCCATTTCTCTCCTCCCCTCTGGCAGGGAGACTTGGTCACTTTCCGGCTCCCAGGGGTGCTCACTCTCCCAAACTGGATCAGCCCCTGTAAGTGCTGACAGGAGCGAGAGTCAGACCATGCAGCGGCTCTGGGACACGCAGAGGGGGGCAGGAGGAGGCGCAGAGATGGGGCTAGTTACCACCTCAGAAAGTCCCTGTTCCAGTGGGTGCGGCAGGCGGCAGCCCAGGCTGGACTGGAAGGAGCCAGGAAGGGGCCGGAGCAGTGGGGAGCTGGGTGCTGATAGGAAGGAAGCAGGAAAACCGAGGAAAAGAGCCCTAGGGCAGCTCCGGGAGATGGGGCTCTGCAAGGCACACCATGCTGTTGCTGCCTCCAGTGTGAGCTGGGAGCCCGGGCTGAGCTCCGGGCTGCTCCTGCGGCCCCAGCGGGGCTGGGCCAGGGACAGACTTTCACTGAAGCACGTTCTGTGCCCATCCGAGGTGGGGACTTTCTCCAGTTGGACCCAGTCCCGGGTTCTGCTGCCCCCAGCCAGAGCTGCAGGCTCCGCACAAAGGCTCTGGGAGACGCAGGTCTCGCAGCCCCCGGGTGGGGAACGCGCCTTGGCAGGGCCTGGCCAGTGATGGAGCTGCTGCCCTCACATTGCCTCAGGCATAGTGCGAGAAACTGCTACTTAGGGTGCACTGAGCATGCTCATTAACGTCTGCTGACGCCACTTCCCTTCACCCTGCCCTTACTTGGCATAAGGTTCTGCAGACTGCTTTTTACAGGGGTTAAAAAGGGGGCAAATCAGGGCACAGGGGGTGGGCAGGGTCTGAGCAGGGGGTGGAAATTGACTGGTTGGGGGGGTCAAGCTGCTGGAGGCAGGGTTAGGATAGGGGCTGAAGGGCAAAATCAGGGATGGGGGGGGAGAGCAAGGCGCTGGAGTTAAGCCCGGGATGAGGTGCTGCCAAATGGTGAGAGAGGGCAAAACCCCCACACAGGCCGGGGCAGAGGGCTAACACCAGAGGACTGAGACACCAGTATCCGAAACAATAGGTTGGGGGGGCAGAGGTGTTTTTTTATTTCCCCTCCCACAGACAGCACTGCTCAGCATGGGCTTCCCAAGAGTGGGTTCTTAAAGACACATGCATTCCAATGCTTTTTCTTAAAGGCACAGGCATCTCAATGCATAGTCACTGCAGCTCCTCTCTTTCTGATGTAACCTACTGAGGTGCTGTAGGAGACTTAATTCAGTGAAATATTTTACATATACCCCCTCAGAAACAAATGTAACCCTTCTGCCCATCTGTGTTGGCAGCAACAAGGGCCAGGTTCAGTATCTAGGGGTTCCGTTTCAATAACGCAATGCAAAACCAGCTTGAGCCCCCACCCTGGGACCTGGGACAATTACATACCACCCCCTGGGTGCCTCTAAGAGGCAATATTTCCCCTTTCGCAAGCACGGAGTCTGAGTGTAGCAGAAAATGTTTAATAACATGAGGTAAACATCATCAGCATTAAATTGGGAAAACCACCACAAACAGGATTCATAACACAAACCATGAGCAAAAGACCCACCCCCAAAGTCCCAAAAGTCCAACACCTCAAAAGTCTCTTGAGTCCAGCAACCCAAGAATCACCCAAAAGTCTCTGTCCCTGTGTCATAACTATAAAGGGAAGGGTAACAGCTCTCTGTGTACAGAGACTCCAAATCCTTTTACCTGTAAAGGGTTAAGAGGCTCGGGTAACCTGGCTGACACCTGACCCGAAGGACCAATAAGGGGGCAAGATACTTTCAAATCTTGGGGGGGGGGGAAGGCTTGTGTGTGTGCCCTTTGTTTTAAGGGGTGGTTCGCTCTTGGGACTGAGAGGGACCAGACATCAATCCAGGTTCTACCCATCTTTCTAAACAAGTCTCTCCTATTTCAAACTTGTAAGTAAAAAGACAGGCAAGGCGTCTTAGATTTACTTTGTTTTCTCAACTTGTAAATGTACCTTTTTACCAGAGTGTGTATCTTTGTTTGCTGTACTTTGAACCTAAGACAGAGGGGGGTCCTCTGAGCTCTTTAAGTTTGATTACCCTGTAAAGTATTCTCCATACTGATTTTACAGAGATGATTTTTACCTTTTTCTTTAATTAAAAGCCTTCTTTTTTAAGAACCAGATTGATTTCTCCTTGTTTTAAGATCCAAGGGGGTTTGGATCTGCATTCACCAGGAGTTGGTGAAAGGAGGGTGGGAGGAAGGAGGGGGGATGGTTGATTTCTCCTTGTTTTAAGATCCAAGGGGGTTTGGATCTGTGTTCACCAGGGAATTGGTGAAAGGTTTCTCAAGGCTTCCCAGGGAGGGAATTCTTGTGATGGTGGCAGCAGACCAAAGCTAAGCTGGTAGATAAGCTTAGAAGTTTTCATGCAGGCCCCTACATTTGAACCCTAAAGTTCAAAGTGGGGATACAGCCTTGACACCCTGGTTAATGCAGCCCCAGAGTTCAAAAGTTTATCTGCAGAGTCTAACCCCCCCCCCCACCCTGGGGGGAAAGGGGGGGGGGGGGGAAGAAAGGGGCATGCAGGGTATTAAGGAGCACCTTACGTGGTCCGAGGCCGACTGCCCCGCCTCTCCATGGGGTTCTGCGGCAGCCTTCACCATGAGCCGCTCCACTCCACCAGCCGCTCCGCTCCTCCAGCTGTCCCGTGAGCCAATCCAGCCCTCCCGCAAACTGCTCCGCTCCACTGCACTCATCATCCCGTGGGCCGTACCAACCATCCCGCACACTGCTCAGCTCTGCTCACCATCCCATGGGCCACACCAACCACCCTGCACTCTGCTCCACTCTGCCAGCCGCTTAGCAATAAATCTTCAGGCTCCCCACCTAGTTAACATAGCACTCAGTGATTTCTGCTCTTTATTGATTTCAGCTTGTAGTAGGGGAGCCCCAGTGCTGGTGCACCATTGGCCCAAAGTGAATTCAGCATAGCAGCCTGTAACTAGACTCTTAATGGAATCAAAATTCATAGATTCATAGATTCTAGGACTGGAAGGGACCTCGAGAGGTCATCGAGTCCAGTCCCCTGCTCGCGTGGCAGGACCAAATACTGTCTAGACCATCTCTGATAGACGTTTATCTAACCTACTCTTAAATATCTCCAGAGATGGAGATTCCACAACCTCCCAAGGCAGTTTATTCCAGTGTTTAACCACCCTGACAGTTAGGAACTTTTTCCTAATGTCCAACCTAGACCTCCCTTGCTGCAGTTTAAGCCCATTGCTTCTTGTTCTATCCTTAGAGGCTAAGGTGAACAAGTTTTCTCCCTCCTCCTTATGACACCCTTTTAGATACCTGAAAACTGCTATCATGTCCCCTCTCAGTCTTCTCTTTTCCAAACTAAACAAACCCAATTTTTTCAGCCTTCCTTCATAGGTCATGTTCTCAAGACCTTTAATCATTCTTGTTGCTCTTCTCTGGACCCTCTCCAATTTCTCCACATCTTTCTTGAAATGCGGTGCCCAGAACTGGACACAATACTCCAGCTGAGGCCTAACCAGAGCAGAGTAGAGTGGAAGAATGACTTCTCGTGTCTTGCTCACAACACACCTGTTAATACATCCCAGAATCATGTTTGCTTTTTTTGCAACAGCATCACACTGTTGACTCATATTTAGCTTGTGGTCCACTATAACCCCTAGATCCCTTTCTGCCGTACTCCTTCCTAGACAGTCTCTTCCCATTCTGTATGTGTGAAACTGATTTTTTCTTCCTAAGTGGAGCACTTTGCATTTGTCTTTGTTAAACTTCATCCTGTTTAACTCAGACCATTTCTCCAATTTGTCCAGATCATTTTGAATTATGACCCTATCCTCCAAAGCAGTTGCAATCCCTCCCAGTTTGGTATCATCCGCAAACTTAATAAGCGTACTTTCTATGCCAATATCTAAGTCGTTAATGAAGATATTGAACAGAGCCGGTCCCAAAACAGACCCCTGCGGAACCCCACGTGTTATGCCTTTCCAGCAGGATTGGGAACCATTAACAACAACTCTCTGAGTACGGTTATCCAGCCAGTTATGCACCCACCTTATAGTAGCCCCTTCTAAATTGTATTTGCCTAGTTTATCGATAAGAATATCATGCGAGACCGTATCATATGCCTTACTAAAGTCTAGGTATACCACATCCACAGCTTCTCCCTTATCCACAAGACTCATTATCCTATCAAAGAAAGCTATCAGATTGGTTTGACACGATTTGTTCTTTACAAATCCATGCTGGCTATTCCCTATCACCTTACCACCTTCCAAGTGTTTGCAGATGATTTCCTTAATTACTTGCTCCATTATCTTCCCTGGCACAGAAGTTAAACTAACTGGTCTGTAGTTTCCTGGATTGTTTTTATTTCCCTTTTTATAGATGGGCACTATATTTGCCCTTTTCCAGTCTTCTGTAATCTCTCCCGTCTCCCATGATTTTCCAAAGGTATCTTAGCTAGTCTTGCGAAGTAACTCCCTGCTCTCCATGTGTCAGTATGTAATGCCTGCATCTGTAACTTTCACTCTATGCATCTGAAGAAGTGAGGTTTTTACCCATGAAAGCTTATGCCCAAATAAATCTGTTAGTCTTTAAGGTGCCACCAGACTCCTTGTTGTTTTCGCTCTTGCTATGTTTTTTACTGATTTATAATTTGGAATTTTTAATTCTAACTTTTTCTTATTATTTTTAAAGCAGACCTTTATTCTGCTGGATCATCTGACTTCCAGGCTGACTGAATTTTTGACCTGCTCTCAAAACTTTTTTTTCATTCAATCCACCAATGGTGATTGCATTTTGCAGCTGTCTCGCAATCCAGCCCTTAGTGTTTTTCCACATGCCATTGCTTGTGTGTAGAACTTGATTCACAAATATTCAACAAAGGCAGTATGCCAACAGACCCCTTATTGTCCCCTGCATGAGCCTCTACCACATTAGCGAAGGCTGTAGAGCAGAGTCAGACTCAATCAAATCTCTCCAGCAGGGATGGCAAGTTTGTAGAACTTTTGGTGGTGCCCAGAACCCATCCCAACCCAAACTCTGTCTCCCCCAAACTCCACCCCCCACCTGCCCAAGGCTCTGGGAGGGAGTTTGGGTGGGGGAGGAGGTCTGGGGTGCAGGCCCTGGGCTGGGGCAGGGGATTGGGGTGCAGGAGGGGTGCAGGCTCTGGGAGGGAGTTTGGAGAAAGTCCTGCACCTGGGAGGGGTGCAGAGGGAGGGGGTGCAGGGGTGAGGGCTGTGGGGTAAGGCTGGGGATTGGTTTGGGTGTGGCTGGGGATGAAGGGTTTGGGGTGTGGGAGGGGGCGGAGGGCTAGGGCAGAGGGTTGGGGTGCGGGGGGTGAGGGCTCTGGCTGGGGGTGTGGGCTCTGGGGTGGGGCAGGGCTGGGGATGAGTTTGGGGTGCAGGCAGGCAGACTGGAGCCAGAGAGGAGGACTCCCCCCAGCCCTCTTCCCGCTGGCAGCAATGAGCTCTGGGGTAGGGGCCCTCCTCGCCTCCCCCCCAGCAGCACACTCACCCCCACCACTGTCACTGCACGTGCTCCTAGGGCCCCTCTCAGGTCCAGGAATCTCCCTCGCCTCCCTTGTGGTGGGTGCCATGTGTGAGGGGGCTGCCATCACACATGCGTCTCCTTCCCTGCTGCTGCTCCTCACTGTAGCCTCACTAGGGGTGGAGGGTAGGGCTGCCCCTTGCCCAGCAGTGGTGACTGCGGACGGGGTAGGGGGCAGGTGTTGGTGGAGGGTCCTGCTGGAAAATGAAAGAGTCTGAGGGGGAAGGGCAGGGTAAGAGCAGCCTGCCCTGCCACTAGTTGATGGGGGGCACTAGGACCCTGCGGCAGCAGTTGATGCAGGGAGGCAACATGGAGCTGCAGGGGAGAGACAGGGACGCTCTGTTCTGGGGCCCAGGGAGGTGCACGGGTGCAGCAAGGGGGGGCTGGGTTACACTTGGGGGAGGCATGGGGGGGCAGCAGATGGGGCCAGGGGGGAGACCCAGCCCCGAACATTGGTGGAGCCGGGCCCCCAGGCCCTCAATATTGCTGGAGCCACAAGCCCATATAACTCAGCCGCTGCTGCTTGCCGGTACGCCATACCTGGCCATACTGGCTTACTTTCACCTCTGTGTGTGGGTTACACTATCTCCTATAACATCTTTCTCAGAGGCAAAAGTCTATTGTAATTTTTGCTGAACATTAGAACTGCCATAGTGGGTCAGACAAATAGTCAATCTAATCCAGTATCCTGTCTTCTGACAGCAGCCAGTGCCAGGTGCTTCTGAGGGAATGAACAGAACAGGCAATCAGCGAGTGAACCATCCCATCGTCCACACCCAGCATTTGGCAGTCAGAGGTTTAGGGACACCCAGAGCATGGGGATGCATCCCTGATTACCTCGGCTAATAGCTGATGCACCTATCCTGTAGAACTGATCTAATTCTTTGTTGAACCCGTTTATAGTTTTGGCCTTCAAAACATAATGAACACACATCTATAACCCGAAGAGGGCTTGACCCAACCACAAGAATTCTAAAAACATGAGTTATGCACTCTGAAGTTAAGAAATGTTAATAAAGACATGATATTTTGTTCTTATGTACCTCTTTGTTCCTGAGCCTTTAGGGTGCAGTAAGGCCACTTCCACAAAAGCTGGAGCCTAAACACCTGACTGAATCTTGGTCTACCCTCATACTTTTCCTGTTACCTCTCCCAAACATTTCATATACCCAAGGCCATATCTACATTACAAGTGTATGTTAACTCAAGTTATGTCAGCATAGATTCACTAGAGTTTACTATGTTACTTGTGTGACTTACTTACTTGCTCTATTGTAATAAATAAAATAGAACTGTAATTATCAGAAATCGCACCAGCATAGAAGTATATTGAAGGAAATTAAGCGTTTAAATTATCTTCCACATGTCCCGCCTCCCACTAAAATGAATCCAAACCACAGGTCACTTGGGCAGAAGTATCAGTGTCAGGATGCTACACTGTTAGCACAGTAAATGAAGCTGCAAAATAAATTATGTTTAAATGACCTCACGCTATTTTTTACAATCCTGTATTAAGAGGTAATTGATACAGATGTACATCAGGCAGAGTCGTTTGGAAGCCAAAGACTTTATGCTTCCATCCCACACCACTGTCAAGTTTTAGAAAAATAGGACAAGTCAGCAAATAAGAACAACCTTAGGTATCAGTATCTGCTACTGGCAACAATTCATTACCTCTGTACCAGAAGATGAGAAAGGTGATGGGTAGCAAATTAGGACAACCTTATCAGTATCAGTAACTGCTACTGGCAAGAATTTGCTGCTACTGGTAGCAAATACAAACTTAATGTTGTAGTTATGTTCCTGAAAAATGTGACTTTAAGCGAAACGGGAACAGCGCTGTCAATCAGAAATCACGCCTTTTCACAAGCCTAACTCCTTAGGCTCCGACTTAGTCACTTTGAAAATAGGATTTAGGCTCCTAAGTCACTTAGATGCTTTTGGAAATCTTACCCTCTCTATCCAATTTAATTTGTACAGAAACTCCTCACTTAACGATGTAGTTATGTTCCTGAAAAATGCTACTTTAAGCGAAACGATGTTAAGCTAATCCAATTTCCCCATAAGAATTAATGTAAATGAGGGGGTTAGGTTCCAGGGAATTTTTTTTCACCAGACAAAAGACTATATTATATATATATATATATATATACACACACACAGAGTATAAGTTTTAAACAAACAATTTAATACTGGTACACAGTGATTGTGAAGCTTGGTTGAGGTGGTGAAGTCAGAGGGTGGGATATTTTCCAGGGAATGCCTTACTGCTAAGTGATGAACTAGCAATTGGCTGAGCCCTCAAGGGTTAACTCTCACAGTGTACAAGGCAGCAGGACTGGAGGGCGGGGAGAGAGGGAGAGAGCATGGCAGACAGAGACACACACTGTGTGTGTGAGAGAGAGAGATGCGCATTTCCCCTTTAAGTACACTGCTTTGTTAATTAGATCAGTTTGCTGAGACCACAGCTGCTGCTGCCCACAAGCTCCCTCTGTCCTGAGCCCTGTCGTGTGTCCCCCTGCTCTATGGAAGGTGGGGGTAAGCAGGGTGCAGGAGCAGAGTGGAGGGGGACACCCTGACATTAGCCCCCCTCTTCCTCCCCTCCCCCCCACACAGCAAGCAGGAGTCTCGGGGAGCAGCTCCAAGGCAGAGGGCAGGAGCAGCACATGGCAGTGGGGGGAGGGACAGCTGCAATTGCTAGCCTGCTGGGCAGCTGCTGCACAGGGAACTTAGGGGAGCGGGGAGCTGATAGGGGGAGCTGATGGGGGGCTGCCAGTCCATCTTGGTTCCATGCCCCCACCAGCTAGCTGCAACAGGCTGCTCTTCCTGCAAGCAGTGGACAAAGCAGGCGGCTGCCAAACGACGTTAGACGGGAGCATTGCACAACTTTAAATGAGCATGTTCCCTAATTGATCAGCAACGTAACAATGAAACAATGTTAACCAGGACGACTTTAAGTGAGGAGTTACTGTAACATCAGATAGTATTTTTTTACAATCCCTTACATATGAGTAACTGCTACAGTAGCAAATTCCTACAGGTAGCAGTTTCTCACACTCTGCTCGGGATCCTGCTCTCTTCTTAGCTTGGCCCCACTCTGGCCCAGGTAGTTCCAGCTCACATGGCCTGATGACTCCCTCATTAGACTGCCTGCCCTGTCAGTCAGGCTAACTTGGAGGTTTGGCCTCTCCCCATTGTCCCTGGGGACTGTCAGTCACAAGGTCCTGATTTCCCATTGACCCGTATACAAGCCAGCCCCATGAGGGTCACAGATGTCCAGAAAACAGAGCACAAGCTGGTCCCATGGTGTAACGGTCAACACTCAGGACTCTGAATCTTGAAATCTGAGTTCAAATCTCAGTGGGACCTTGTATTGGCTTGTGCTAAAGCCCTGGAGCTCAAAGTGCTCACCTTTCCTCTCTCTGGTTGTGCAAGAGTCCTTTCCCTCCTGCTGGGTGTCACTCACCCACTGGAGCCAGATCTTTGGTCAGGATAGCTGCAATGGATTGCAGCCTGACTACTGATGCCTGCAGTCCTGCAGTTTGACCTGATGGTTGGGATTCTCACTGCTTCACCTGATGCCCACAAGTTTGGCCCTTGTGCTTGCTGCCACACTTTTCTTCTTGCCCACCTGGTGCTTAAAGAAAGGAGTGCCAGGGCCAGGCTTCATAATCAGGGACAGGCATGAGGGAGAAAGAGTCCCAGGCTGGAGCCCAGCACACCTTTCCTCCTCTGGGCACCTAGAGCAGAGGCGGCTGGTGCTGACAGCTCCAAGGGAAGGCTTAAAAGCCACAGAGCAACCGAGGGTGGGGCAAGAGGAGGGGAGGCCCATGCCTATGTGTGGCCAGCAGACAGCCACAAAGACACCCAGCCAGCCTGCTCCCCGGCATGCCAAACACCCACTGAAGGCCACCCACAGACCAGCATGTGGGGCAGATCATAGAATCATAGAAGATTACGGTTGGAAGAGACCTCAGGAAGTCATCTAGTCTAGCCCCCTGCTTAAAGCAGGACCAATACCAACTAAATCATCTCAGCCAGGGCTTTGTCAAGCCAGGCCTTAAAAACCTCTAAGGAAGGAGATTCCACCACCTCCCTAGGTAACCAGTCCAGTGCTTCACCACCCTCCTAGTGAAATAGTGTTTCCTAATATCCAACCTAAACCTCCCCCACTGCAACTTGAGACCATTGCTCCTTGTTCTGTCATCTGCCACCACTGAGAACAGCCGAGCTCCATCCTTTTTGGAACCCCCCCTTCAGGTAGTTGAAGGTTGCTATCAAATCCCCCCTCACTCTTCTCTTCTGCAGACTAAATAACCCCAGTTCCCTCAGCCTCTCTTTGTAAGTCATGTGCCCCAGCCCCCTAATCATTTCCATTGCCCTCCACTGGACTCTCTCCAATCTGTCCATATCCTTTCTGTAGTGGGGGACCCAAAACTGGACACAATACTCCAGATGTGGTTGCACCAGTGTTGAATAGAGGGGAATAATCACTTCCCTTGATCTGCTGGCAATGCTCCTACCAATGCAGCTGAATATGCCATTGGCCTTCTTGGCAAAAAGGGCACACTGCTGACTCATATCCAGCTTCTCATCCACTGTAATCCCCAGGTCCTTTTCTGCAGAACTGCTGCTTAGCCAGTCGGTCCCCAGCCTGTAGCGGTGCATGGGATTCCTCCGTCCTAAGTGCAGAACGCTGCACTTGTCCTTGTTGAACCTTATCAGATTTCTTTTGGCCCAATCCACCAATTTGTCTAGGTCACTCTGGACCCTATCCCTACCCTCCAGCATATCTACCTCTCCCTGCAGCTTAATGCCATCTGCGAACTTGCTGAGGGTGCAATTCATCCCATCATCCAGATCGTTAATAAAGATGTTGAACAAAACTGGCCCCAGGACCGACCCCTGGGGCACTCTGCTTGATATCAGCTGCCAACTAGACATCGAGCCGTTGATCACTACCCATTGAGCCCGACAAGCTAGCCAGCTTTCTATCCACCTTATAGTCCATTCATCCAATCCATACTTTTTTTGGCGATTGGTCCTGCTTTGAGCAGGGGGTTGGACTAGATGACCTCCTGAGGTCCCTTCCAAACCTGATATTCTATGATTCTATGAACTTGTTGGCAAGAATACTGTGGGAGACCATATCAAAAGCTTTGCTAAAGTTAAGATATATCATGTTCACTGCTTTCCCCATATCCACAGAGCCAGTTATCTCGTCATAGAAGGCAATCAGGTCGGTCAAGCATGACTTGCCCTTCATGAATCCATGTTGACTGTTCCTGATCACCTTTCTCGCCTCCAAGTGCTTCAAAATGGATTCCTTGAGCACTTGCTCCATGATTTTGCTGCGGACTGAGGTGAGGCTGACCGGTCTGTAGTTCCCCAGGTTCTCCTTCTTCCCTTTTTTAAAGATGGGCACTATATTTGGCTTTTCTTTAATCATCCGGAACCTTCCCCAATCACCACGAATTTTCAAAGATCATAGAATCATAGAATATCAGGGTTGGAAGGGACCTCAGGAGGTCACCTAGTACAACCTCAAAGCAGGACCAATTCCCAACAAAATCATCCCAGCCAGGGCTTTGTCAAGCCTGACCTTAAAAACCTCTAAGGAAGGAGATTCCACCACCTCCCTAGGTAACTCATTCCAGTGCTTCACCACCCTCCTAGTGAAGAAGTTTATCCTAATATCCAACCTAAACCTCCCCCACTGCAATTTGAGACCATTACTCCTTGTTCTGTCATCTGGTACCACTGAGAACAGTCTAGATCCATCCTCTTTGGAACCCTCTTTCAGGTAGTTGAAAGCAGCTATCAAATCCCCCCTCATTCTTCTCTTCTGCAGACTAAACAATCCCAGTTCCCTCAGCCTCTCCTCATAAGTCATATGCTCCAGCCCCCTAATCATTTTTGTTGCCCTCCGCTGGACTCTTTCCAATTTTTCCACATCCTTCTTGTAGTGTGGGGCCCAAAACTGGACACAGTACTCCAGATGAGGCCTCACCAATGTCGAATAGAGGGGAACGATCACGTCCCTCGATCCGCTGGCAATGCCCCTACTTATACAGCCCAAAATGCCGTTAGCCTTCTTGGCAACAAGGGCACACCGTTGACTCATATCCAGCTTCTTGTCCACTGTAACCCCTAGGTCCTTTTCTGCAGAACTGCTTCCTAGCCATTCGTTCCCTAGTCTGTAACAGTGAATGGGATTCTTCCGTCCTAAGTGCAGGACTCTGCACTTGTCCTTGTTGAACCTCATCAGGTTTCTTTTTGCCCAATCCTCTAATTTGTCTAGGTCCCTCTGTATCCTATCCCTACCCTCCAGCGTATCTACCACTCCTCCCAGTTTAGTGTCATCTGCAAACTTGCTGAGAGTGCAGTCCACGCCATCCTCCAGATCATTAATGAAGATATTGAACAAAACTGGCCCCCAGGACCGACCCCTGGGGCACTCCGCTTGAAACCGGCTGCCAACTAGACATGGAGCCATTGATCACTACCCATTGAGCCCGACGATCTAGCCAGCTTTCTATCCACCTTATCCAGCCCATACTTCTTTAACTTGCTGGCAAGAATACTGTGGGAGACCGTATCAAAAGCTTTGCTAAAGTCAAGGAATAACATATCCACTGCTTTCCCCTCATCCACAGACCCAGTTAACTCCTCATAGAAGGCAATTAGGTTAGTCAGGCATGACTTACCCTTGGTGAATCCATGCTGACTGTTCCTGATCACTTTCCTCTCCTCTAAGTGCTTCAGAATTGATTCCTTGAGGACCTGTTCCATGATTTTTCCAGGTATTGAGGTGAGGCTGACTGGCCTGTAGCTCCCTGGATCCTCCTTCTTCCCTTTTTTAAAGATGGGCACTACATTAGCCTTTTCCCAGTCATCCGGGACCTCCCCTGATCGCCACGCGTTTTCAAAGATTGCCAATGGCTCTGCAATCACATCCGCCAACTCCTTTAGCACCCTCGGATGCAGCGCATCTGGCCCCATGGACTTGTGCTCGTCCAGTTTTTCTAAATAGTCCCGAACCACTTCTTTCTCCACAAAGGGCTGGTCACCTCCTCCCTATACTGTGCTGCCCAGTGCAGCAGTCTCGGAGCTGACCTTGTTTGTGAAGACAGAGGCAAAAAAAGCATTGAGTACATTAGTTTTTTCCACATCCTCTGTCTCTAGGTTGCCTCCCTCATTCAGTAAGGGGCCCACACTTTCCTTGACTTTCTTCTTGTTGTTAACATACCTGAAGAAACCCTTCTTGTTACTCTTAACATCTCTTGCTAGCTGCAACTCCAAGTGTGATTTGGCCTTCCTGATTTCACTCCTGCATAGGGTGACCGGACAGCAAATGTGAAAAATCAGGACAGGGGGTGGGGGGTACTAGGAGCCTATATAAGAAAAAGACCCCAAAATCGGGACTGTCCCTATAAAATCGGGACATCTGGTCACCCTACTCCTGCATGCCTGAGCAATATTTTTATACTCCTCCCTGGTCATTTATCCAGTCTTCCACTTCTTGTAAGCTGCTTTTTTGCGTTTAAGATCAGCAAGGATTTCACTGTTAAGCCAAGCTGGTCGCCTGCCATATTTACTATTCTTTCTACACATCAGGATGGTTTGTTCCTGCAACCTCAATAAGGATTCTTTAAAATACAGCCAGCTCTCTTGGACTCCTTTCCCCCTCATGTTATTCTCCCAGGGGACCTTGCCCATCAGTTCCTTGGGGCAGTCAAAGTCTGCTTTTCTGAAGTCCAGGGTCTGTATCCTGCTGCTCTCCTTTCTTCCTTGTGTCAGGATCCTGAGCTTGACCATCTGATGGTCACTGCCTCCCAGGTTCCCATCCACTTTTGCTTCCCCTACTAATTCTTCCCTGTTTGTGAGCAGCAGGTCTAGAAGAGCTCTGCCCCTAGTTGGTTCCTCCAGCACTTGCACCAGGAAATTGTCCCCTACACTTTCCAAAAACTTCCTGGTTTGTCTGTGCACCGCTGTATTGCTCTCCCAGTAGATATCAAGGTGATTAAAGTCTCCCATGAGAACCAGGGCCTGCGATCTACTAACTTCTGCTAGTTGCCGGAAGAAAGCCTCGTCCACCTCATCCCCCTGGTCTGGTGGTCTATAGCAGACTCCCACCACGACATCACCCTTGTTGTTCACACTTCTAAACTTAATCCAGAGACTCTCAGGTTTTTCTGCAGTTTCATACCGGAGCTCTGAGCAGTCATACTCCTCTCTTACATACAATGCAACTCCCCCACCTTTTCTGCCCTGTCTGTCCTTCCTGAACAGTTTATATCCATCCATGACAGTACTCCAGTCATGTGAGTTATCTCACCAAGTCTCTGTTATTCCAATCACATCATAGTTCCTTGACTGTGCCAGGACTTCCAGTTCTCCTTGCTTGTTTCCCAGGCTTCTTGCATTTGTGTATAGGCACTTTAGATAACTTACTGATCGTCCCGCTTTCTCAGTCTGAGACAGGAGTCCTCCCCTCTTGCACTCTCCTGCTTGTGCTTCTTCCCGGTATCCCATTTCCCCACTTATCTCAGGGCTTTGGTCTCCTTCCCCCGGTGAACCTAGTTTAAAGCACTCCTCACTAGGTTAGCCAGCCTGCTGGCGAAGATGCTCTTCCCTGTCTTCATTAGGTGGAGCCCGTCTCTGCCTAGCACTCCTCCTTCTTGGAACACCATCCCATGGTCGAAGAATCCAAAGCCTTCTCTCCGACACCACCTGCGTAGCCATTTGTTGACTTCCACAATTCGACAGTCTCTACCCAGGCCTTTTCCCTGCACAGGGAGGATGGACGAGAACACCATTTGCACCTCAAACTCCTTTATCCTTCTTCCCAGAGCCACGTAGTCTGCAGTGATCCGCTCAAGGTCATTCTTGGCAATATCATTGGTGCCTACGTGGAGAAGCAGGAAGGGGTAGCGATCCGAGGGCTTGATGAGTCTCAGCAGTCTCTCCGTCACACCGTGAATCCTAGCTCCTGGCAAGCAGCAGACCTCTCGGTTTTCTCGGTCGGGGCGGCAGATAGATGACTCAGTCCCCTTGAGGAGGGAGTCCCCGACCACCACCACCACCTGCCTCCTTCTCTTGAGAGCGGTGGTCATGGAACCCCCATCCCAAGGACAGTGGAGTCCAATCGGTGGAGTCTCCTTCTGCTCCCTTCCCTCAGATGAATCATCTATTCCACTCTCTGCATTAGTACCTGTGGAGAGAACATGAAAATGGTTGCTCACCTGTATCTCCATTTCTGGTACATGGACGCTCCTCTTTCTTCTTCTGGAGGTCACATGCTGCCAAATTTCTTCACCATCCCTCTGTTCCCTCTGCGCAGCCTGCTCCGATTCTTCAGAACGTTGTGCCCATAGAAGCATATCCTGACGTCTGTCCAGGAAATCTTCATTTTCTCGTATGCAACGCAGGGTCAATACTTGTTGCTCCAGACCTCGAACCTTCTCTTCCAATATGGAGACCAGCTTGCACTTTGTACAGACAAAGTCGCTTCTGTCCTGTGGAAGAATGACAAACATGGCACAACCTGTGCAGGTTACAACAGCTGAACGCTCACCTTCCATAATTTCTTCCTTCTAAGAGCTTCCTCAGCTGTTGCAGCAACTCACAGAAGCCCGTGAGATGAAAGCCTCAGTGGGCTCTCCCCAGGCAAACTCCCTCTGTTAGCCTCCGCTGTTCGCCGCTCAGCTGGTTCACTGCTGACTGCCTTTTTATAACAGTCAGGCCCACTCAAGGCCCACCTGGAACAAAGCACTCCCAATTCACACTTTTCAAACAAACAATCAAGCACACGGTCAAACTGACAAACTGTCCCCGCAGCAGACACTCAGATACTCGCCAACACAGCCCCCCTAATGCAACACTTAGCGTACCTCCTCTCGGACAGATCCCAGGCAAATTCCCTCTGTTAGCCTCTGCTGTTCACCACCTCAGATGCATTAGATCTGGACCCATGGACTTGTGCATGTCCAGCTTTTCTAAATAGTTCTTAACCTGTTCTTTCGCCACTGCGGGCTGAGATGCTGATCAGAAGACAGTACGAAAGCAGGGCCAGCTCCCCTGGTGGGGCCATTCACCCACCGTTCCCACTCAAGTTGCTCACTTTTGCAGTGGGGCAAGAGATCTTTCCCCAAGAGGCTTTTTCCCAGCTGGTAAGAAGCAGAGAAACACCCAGGCTCCAAAGGTGCTACTTAGCAAGCTCCCTCACGCACAGAGACAGGCACACATTTGGAAGAGGGAAACTGCTCTACAAGCTAGCCTGGGTAGCCGCCCATTTTCTTTGGCAAAGGCTAGACTGGAAGCACCGGGGGCTCACGCCTTAGCTTTTGTGACACCCCACCCCCAACTCCTTCCCAGGGCTCTAGCTAAAGCCACAGAATTGGTCTGAGCGGACAAGAAGAGGTTGCAGCCCTGAAGGGAGCAGAACTTTCAGTACATAGGGAAAACTGCACAAGCACAGCCACAAAGGGACTCGACCCCTCAATCACTTGATCTGAAGTCAGACGCTATATCTGTTAGGCCATGCGATCACAGGAGAAAAGCCTCTCCAAGCACTTCTTTAGGAAAGGCAGATACTGTGTTTCTCAGGTCATCTCTAAAGGGGCAGAGACGCTCTGGGCACAAGAAGTAGAGTTCCCAGCGAGATGTGAGACTTAATTCTATGGAGCCAGGTGCAGGACTCTTGCAGGGAGGCTTAAGCATGGGGAATTGGGGTGCAGCAGATGGACTGGCTGTCTAGGTGCGGAGATTTAGTTGCACTGAGGCACAGAAGGGAGGAGGAGGAGGAGGAATCCTGCTGATAGGCACTGGCTGTGGAGAAAAAGAGGAGGGGTTCCTGGGACCTTTTTTGCCTCGCTTTTGCCTGCCTGACTGCTTGTTCTTGTGATGGAAGGGGTAGATGCTTTCAGCAAGCCCGGCTAGTTCAATCTGTAGAGCATCAGGCTCTTAATCTGAGGATCTAGGGGTCAAGTCCCTGTCCGGGCACTCAGCTTTTAAATTGCCTTGTGAGCCAGGAGCCAAATGATTCCTGGTGGTGTCCAGAGCCACACACGGATTCCCAGAAGCCATGGCAATTTCCTGGAAAGTCTTTAGGAATCAGGAGAGGGGCCAACATCCACAGGAGCAGGCCTAGAAAGCGCAGACTCAGGCTGGCAGGAAGCACTGTGGGGGCCAGTTGCTGAGAAAGCCCAGAGGGAGAGCAGCAGAGATGGGGGAGGAGGGAGAGGGAGCAGCTGCAAAGAAGCAATGAATACAGAGTGCAAGTGTAAAGGGGGATATGGTCCTGATATTGTGGCAAACTTTCCTGGCTTATACATGATCCCGATGGAATTGGCTAGTGAACGGATCCGAGTCCTCACTCCCACTCCCTTACCCCAGAGGCCTACCTGACCTCGAGGACTCTCTTTCTACTCTTGTGCATGGCAGATTCCTCGTAATCCCAACAAGGCTGGACCCAGGATTCCTGGGAGGCTCGACCCCCAATCTTATCATGGTCACTTAGAACAGGGGTAGGGTGTCCCCGTTCCGGACACTTCCCTGACCCACTCATCATTACATGTGCTTCAAGCAAATACAATTTATTAACCCACAATCAATTTAAAATATAAGGAAAGATGGGAAAGGTTAAAGGAAAACATGTCACCCTGCTCTGTGGCACAGGGAGATCACAAACAGCGTCTCTGGAATGTAAGGGAAGTTCATAGTCTCTCCCTCACATGTCCAAGGCCTCCTTCCCAGGCCCTGGCTGTGCTACAGGGATGCCACGGGCCAGACACTTGCTCTGGCGGTGGTCACACGCCCTCAGGCTCTAGGTAGCAGGACCCTTCTTCCCAGCGTCAGCCATGTTGGGGTCAAGATCTCCTCCCTCCCCCCTGAAGTCTAGCCTGCGAGGCCTCTTAACTTGTGGCATCTCCCTGCGCTGGGCCATCTGCCCAGGGTCCCCCTTGCCCTTCCCAGCTGCTCAGCACACCCATCTCCAGCCCCAATGCTGCTGCTGCTCTGCCTCCATCTCCCTGGGCTGCTCCTCTGGCCTCTCTGGCTCTGCTTACTGCGGCTCGCCTCCCAGCACAGATCTGCTCCCTGGACTGCTTCTGTGGCTTCTGCTGCTGCAGCTCATCTCCCAGCACGGATCTGTTCTGGTTCGCTCTGGCTGGTGCAGCTCTGCTCCCTGGCTCTTCCTGGACTCCTGCTCTTAGCTCGGCCCCACTCTTGCCCAGATAATTCCAGCTCACATGGAGGATGGGACGCCCTGGCCTGGTGACTCCCTCATTAGACAGCCTGCTCTGTCAGTCAAGCGGACTTGGGTCTTTGGCCATTACCCCTAGAGCTGAAGGCCAAGGAAGCTGAACCCCACAGACTAGCCATGGAGGAGAAAGAAAAAGAGGGAAAAACACCAATTGGACTGCTAGAAAAGCAGAACCAGAACCTTCCCATGTCACTGATTCCCACCTTCCAAAAATCCACAAATGGGAACAACTGTGTTCTGCATGCAAAGTGACAGATGACGTTACAGAATATTTCACTGCCTTTGAGAAAGCTGTGTGTAATTTATGAGATTCCTGAGGACAAGAAAATCCCCACTTTGGTTGCAAAGTTAACTGGTAAAGTTCTGACTACTGTGATAGACCCAGACCAGTTGGGAACAGCAAAGTAGCAGAAGGGAGATATACTGGCCACTGGATAAGTAGTTTTCTGTTCCCTGAGTGACCAGAGCAGGGGCTGCTCCCGGCTAATAGACCATCTGACTCCAATTAACCTGCTAAGAGTCAGGTGAGGCAGTTAAGCATCTGACTCTAATTAAGGCCCCTCTGATGCTATAAAAGGGCTCACTCCAGTCAAGCCAGGGGAAGCCAGGGAGCAAGAGGAGAGGAAGTGTGTGTGAGGAACTGGGAGCAAGAGGTGTGCAAGAAGCTGAGAGTGAGAAGGCGTGCTGCTGGAGGACTGAGAAGTACAAGCATTGTCAGACATCAAGAGGAAGGTCCGGTGGTGAGGACAAAGAAGGTGTTGGGAGGAGGCCATGGGGAAGTAGCTCAGGGAGTTGTAGGTGTCGTGCAACTGTACCAGGAGGCTCTCTAAACAGCTGCAGTCCACAGGGCCCTGGGCTGGAACCTGGAGTAGAGAGCGGGCCCGGGTTCCCCCCAGACCTCCCAACTCCTGATCAAACACAGGAGGAATTGACCTGGACTATAGCTTCTACCAGAGGGGAAGGTCTCTGGACTGTTTCCTGACCCACAGGGTGAATCTGTGAAGCGAGCAAATCCACCAATAAGTGCAGGACCCACCAAGGTAGAGGAGGAACTTTGTCACAACTGGTGTCAAAGGTGGGATCTGGGGTGCACAGCGTGGCGGAAGAAGGAGGGTGATTTAAAAAAAAAAAAAAGGG
>NW_020664859.1:1971815-1987740 GCF_002925995.2 Terrapene triunguis | reverse complement strand
AGGGTTTATTTATTTTTTCCACCACAATGGATGACGTAGTGCGGGCACTGATACAAGCTACGGCGGCCCAGCAGGAGGCTACCCGTGTCCAGGCAGCCGCCCAACAGGAGGCAGTGCGGCTGCAGCAAGAGACTAATCGCCTGCTGATGGACCAGGCTGCTCAAGACCGAGCTATGTTGCGGGAACTGGTAAGCCAGGTAAAGACCCTTACAGAGCTGAACCGTGGCCATGATGGAATGCGGCTCATACGGGCCAGCCATTGGCTGCAGAAAATGACGTGGGAGGATGATGTAGAGGCATACCTTCTGGCCTTTGAGAGGACAGCCCTACGGGAGGCCTGGCCTCGAGATCAGTGGTCTGGCATCCTTGCCCCATTCCTATGTGGGGAGGCCCAGAAGGCCTACTATGATCTGCCTGAAGAGGTTGCAGCAGACTACCCCCAGCTGAAAGCAGAGATCCTGGCCAGATCTGGGGTAAGGACTGCAGTGCGGGCCCAGCAGTATCACGAGTGGAGGTACCAGGAAAACAAAACCCAATTGTATGACCTCATCCATCTCGCACGAAAGTGGTTGCGAACTGAGTCCCGGAATCCGGAAGAGATACTAGAGGTTCTGGTCATTGACCAATACATGAGGGGACTACCGCCAGACCTTTGCACCTGGGTAAGCCAGAACGAACCTGCACCTACAATGAGGTCATCACATTGGTAGAGAGGCGAAGGACGGCGAGGGAGCTGACCCGACCAGTTAAGGAAGAGGCACCCCAGGTCAAATTAGCAGCACCAAGCCCCAAAGCTCGGGTGACTGGGCCACCAAGAGGGCCCAGGTAGAAAAAGAGAGAGGCTAAAGGCCCACTAGAGGCCACAAAGAGTCGGAGCACTGAGGGAGAAGAGGATTGGGATGTTAGACTGCCCAAACCAAGAGACCTGGGGATGCCTAGGGCTCCATACAGATGTTATGCCTGTGGGGAGTGGGGACATATAGCTGCACAGTGTCCCAATGCTGAGGAGCCTATGCAGTGTAACCTGGGGAACTGGGCAGACCCACGCTCCCTAATCCACCTTGTGGGGGTCTCACTAACCCCACATATGTATACCTCAGGCCTCAACTGGATTCTCCCCCTTTGAGCTGTTGTATGGGCACAACCCCCGAGGCATCCTGGACATAGCCAAGGAAATTTGGGAGGAGGAACCCAGTGAGGGGAAGAACATAATAGAGCATGTGCTACAGATGAGGGACCGGATAGCCCGGGTCACTCCCATAGTGAGGGAGCACCTAGAAAAGGCCCAAGAGGCCCAGCAAACCTACTACAATCGTCAAGCCAAGGTTCGTCAGTTTCAGCCTGGTGACCGAGTAATGGTACTGGTACCCACGGCCGAAAGTAAGCTGTTGGCCCAGTGGCAAGGGCCCTACGAAATAGTTGAACCTGTAGGGGAAGTAAATTACAAGGTGTGACAACCGGGACGTCGAAAACTAGAACAGATATATCATGTCAACCTTCTGAAACCTTGGCATACCCGAGAGGCGTGCACAGTGGTTTGGGAAGACCTACACCCAGGGAACAAAATTCCTGGACAGGTGAGGGTGTCTCCCGATCTAACGACAGCCCAGAAGAAAGAGGTAACTGAGATGATCGCCCAATATCAAGATGTATTCTCAACAAAGCCGGGTCGCACAACTGGGACATATCATCACATCGTCACGAACCCTGGGGCCAGAGTAACGATGAGGCCCTACCGGGTGCCAGCAGCCAAAAGGGAGGAATTAAAAGCAGAAGTCAGGAAAATGCTGGAGATGCGGATCATTGAAGAATCTCACAGTCAGTGGTCCAGCCCAATACTGTTGGTGCTCAAACCTGATGGCACCACGATGTTCTGCAATGACTTCCGGTGACTAAATGAGATATTCCAGTTTGATGCCTACCCTATACCCCGCATAGACGAATTAGTAGACCGTCCGGGGAATGCCCAGTACTTAACAACCCCAGACTTGACAAAGGGGTACTGGCAGATTCCCCTAGCTGAAGATGCAAAGGAGAAGACGGTGTTCTCTACACCAGAGGGTCTTTTCCAGTATACGGTCCTTCCTTTTGGACTACATGAGGCCCCAGCTACCTTTCAGCGCCTCATGGACAAGTTATTACGCCCCCATGCCAGCTATGCTGTGGCCTACTTGGATGACGTGGTGATTTATACCCCAGACTGGGAAACCCACTTGAAGAAGGTGGGGACGGTCCTTGATACCTTCCGGCGAGCTGGCCTTACGGCAAACACTGTTAAGTGTGCTGTGGGGTTCACAGAGGCCAAATATCTTGGCTATGTGGTAGGAAAAGGTCTGGTGAAACCTCAACTGAGCAAGTTAGAGGCCATCCAAAATTGGCCACGACCAAGTAGTAAGAGCATTCCTAGGGGTGGTGGGGTACTACCGGCGTTTCATTCCCCATTTTGCCACAAGGGCAAGTCCCCTAACGGACTTAGTGAAGGCCCGTGGTCCGGATCCAGTCAGATGGTCCGACGCAGCAGAGAGGGCATTTGCAGACCTACGGACTGCCCTCTACAGTAACCCCGTATTGATAGCCCCGGATTTCACCAAGGAATTCATCCTTCAGACAGATGCATCCGAGATGGGGCTAGAGGCTGTCCTGTCGCAGATGGCTGGAGAAGAGGAACACCCAATTCTCTACCTTAGCAGGAAACTCCTTCCGAGGGAACAAAAATACGCAGTGGTAGAGAGAGAATGCCTCGCCATAAAATGGGCCATGGAAATGCTGCGTTACTACCTGCTGGGGAGCAGATTTGTCCTCGTGACCGACCATGCCCCTCTTCAATGGATGCAACGGAACAAGGAAAAGAACACAAGGGTAACCAGGTGGTTCTTATCCCTCCAACCTTTCCAGTTCCGCATACAACACAGAGCAGGGGGTCGCCATGGCAACGCTGATGGCTTATCACTTGTACACTGTCTGGCATCCCAAGCTGCCCAACCCCTTGGTATTGAGCAGGGGGGAGGGATATGTGATAGACCCAGACCAGTTGGGAACAGCAGAGTAGCAGAAGGGAGATATACTGACCACTGGATAAGCAGTTTTCTGTTCCCTGAGTGACCAGAGCAGGGGCTGCTCCAGGCTAATAGACCACCTGACTCCAATTAACCTGCTAAGAGTCAGGTGAGGCAGTTAAGCACCTGACTCTAATTAAGGCCCCTCTGATGCTATAAAAGGGCTCACTCCAGTCAAGCCAGGGAGCCAGAGGAGAGGAAGTGTGTGTGAGGAACTGGGAGCAAGAGGTGTGCAAGAAGCTGAGAGTGAGTAGGCGTGCTGCTGGAGGACTGAGAAGCACAAGCGTTGTCAGACATCAGGAGGAAGGTCCGGTGGTGAGGACAAAGAAGGTGTTTGGAGGAGGCCATGGGGAAGTAGCCCAGGGAGTTGTAGGTGTCGTGCAACTGTACCAGGAGGCACTCTAAACAGCTGCAGTCCACAGGGCCCTGGGCTGGAACCCGGAGTAGAGGGCGGACCTGGGTTCCCCCCATACCTCCCAACTCCTGATCAAACACAGGAGGAATTGACCTGGACTATAGCTGCTACCAGAGGGGAAGGTCTCTGGACTGTTTCCTGGCCCACAGGGTGAATCTGTGAAGCGAGCAAATCCGCCAATAAGTGCAGGACCCACCAAGGTAGAGGAGGAACTTTGTCACACTACATTCAATGAAATGCCAATTCAGGATGCTTTAGATTACTATAAATTCAAAGAAATGATTTTGAAATGATTTCAAATCACCCCAGAAACATATCAGGTGAAATTTAGGAATCTTAAGAGAAATGCTGGTATGAATAATGGAGAATATGTAAACAAGATAAAAGATTGAATGGAAAAATAGTGAGGGGAAGCGGAAAGGACAGTTACCTGTTCCGTAACTGGTGTTCTTCAAGATGTGTTGCTCAGGTGTATTCCACTATAGGTGTGCGTGCTCGCCACGTGCACCAGTGCCGGAAGTTTTTCCCTTAGCAGTACCCGTACTGGGGGAGCACCGCTGTGACCCCTGGAGTGGCCCCTGTATATCGCACCATAAAGGGGCTGTGTGCTTCCCTCACCCTCAGTTCCTTCTTGCCAGACAACTCCGACAGAGGGAAGGAGGGCGGGATGTGGAATACACCTGAGCAACACATCTCGAAGAACGCCAGTTACGGAACAGGTAACTGTCCTTTCTTCTTCGAGTGATTGCTCATGTGTATTCCACTATAGGTGACTCCAAGCTATACCTGATGGAGATGGGTAGGAGTTTTAAGTTTTAAGGGGTTACCTGGGCGGAGTACCGCCCTACCAAACCCTGCGTCATCCCGTGTTTGAGAGACGATCACATAATGCAAGGAGAAGGTGTGGACAGAGGACCACGTAGCAGCCCTACATATGTCCTGAATAGGGACATGAGCCACATAGGCCGCTGACGAGGCCTGAGCTCTTGTCGAATGAGCCTTCACTATAGGAGGCGGGGGAACCCCTGCTAGGTCGTAACAGGTGCGAATGCACGAGGTGATCCAGCGGGAGATCCGCTGGGTGGAGACCGGTCGCCCCCTCATGCGCTCGGCAATGAACAGCTGGGGGGGCGTCCTAAATGGCCTGGTTCTCTCTAAGTAAAAGGCCAGCGCTCTGTGGACATCTAACATGTGCAGGCGTCGTTCCTTATTGGAGGAATGGGGCTTAGGACAGAGGACCGGGAGGGAAATATCCTGATCCATGTGAAAAGCCGAGACTACCTTCGGCAAAAAGGTGGGGTGAGGGCGCAGCTGAACCTTGTCCTTATGGAAGGCCCGTATACAGAGGGTCAGAGGTCAGGGCCCTGAGCTCCGAGACCCGTCGGGCTGAGGTGATAGCCACTAAGAACGCCACTTTCCACAATAAGTGGGACCACGAACACGTGGCTAGAGGCTCAAAGGGAGGCCCTGTGAGGTGGGACAGCACTAGGTTCAGGTCCCAGAGCGGGACCGGGGGTCTGGCATAAGGGAATGCCCGATCTAACCCTTTTAGAAACCGGGACGTCATGTGATGTGAAAACACCGAGTGGCCCTGCACCGGGGGGTGGAAAGCTGAAATGACCGCTAGGTTCACCCTGATCGAGGAGGGCGCCAGCCCTTGGGTCCTAAGGGACAGGAGGTAATCGAGGACGAGCTGGATAGATGTGGAAGAGGGAGAGGAGCCCCTATCCCTCAACCACATGGAGAACCGATACCATTTGCCAGGTAGGTTCAACGTGTGGAGGGTTTCCTACTCTCCAGCAGGACCTGTCTCACATCCTCAGAACATCTCCCTTCCTCCTCATTCAACCACGGAGCAGCCACACTGTCAAGTGGAGTGCGGCCAGGTTGGGGTGGAGGAGACGACCTTCCTCCTGGGAGAGGAGGTCCGGGAGGAGCAGCAGCCTGCGAGGGGGGGCCGCTAAGAGTTGCAGTAGAGTCCCGTACCAATGTTGACGGGCCCAGTCCGGGGCTATGAGGATAATCCGCGCCCCATCTGACTTCACCTTCTGTAGGACCCTGCCTATCAGGGGGAAGGGCGGGAAGGCGTAGAACAGGGGCCCCGACTATTGGAGCAGGAACGCGTCCAATATCGCACCCTCGCCCTCTCCCGCCCTGGAGCAGAATCGTGGACACAGGCAATTCTGGGCAGTGGCGAACAGGTCTACCTGGGGAGTGCCCCACTCTAGGAAGAGGCACCTGGCCACTTCCCTGTGCAGGGACCACTCGTGCTGTTGGGAGAAAACCCTGCTCAGGTGATCCGCGAGCGTGTTGCTCTTGCCGTGCAGGTAAAAAGCCCTCGGGAGGATGTCGTGGGCTATACAGAACTCCCACAGGAGCTGGGCTTCCTGGCACAGGGCCGGGGAACGTGTGCCCCCTTGCCTGTTGACATAATACATCGCGGTTGTATTGTCCGTGAGGACTCTGACCACCTTCCCCCCTATGTGCTGGCGGAAGGCCACACACGCCAGGTGCACGGCCCTGAGCTCCCTGACATTTATGTGCAGGGCCAGTTCCTCGGGTGACCACATGCCCTGGGTCCTGAAGCCCCCCATGTGGGCTCCCCATCCCAGGTCCGAGGCATCCGACACCAGATCTAGTGAGGGAGGGGGCTCTCGGAAGGGAATACCCTGAAGCATGTTGCTCGGGAGGGACCACCATTGGAAGTCTGTCACCACCGTGGGTGGCAACATGATGACCTTGTCCAGGCCGTCCCTGGCCTGGGAGTACCAGGAGGCCAGCCAGAGCTGAAGGGGCCTCATCCTGAGCCTGGCATGTCGCACCACATAGGTGCATGCTGCCATATGGCCTAGGGTTTGAAGGCACACTCGTGCTGTAGTTACCAGGAAGGCCGTGACCGAGGCAATGAGAGCTTTGAGCATCTTGAATCTGTCCCGTGGGAGGGAGGCCGTGGCCACCTGGGAATCTAACAGCGCCCCTATGAAGTGTATGCGCTGAACCAGGAGTAACATGGATTTCTCCTCATTTACCACTAGGCCTAGAGCTGCGCAGGTGTTTAGCAGGAAGTTCATCTGCTCCCGCAGCTGAGATCGAGACTTGCCCTTGAGCAGCCAGTCATTGAGGTAGGGGAAGATCTGCAGCCCTTTCCTCCTGAGGTGGGCCGCCACCACCGCCATGCACTTTGTAAAGACCCTGGGGGCCATAGAAAGGCCAAAGGGAAGGACCGTAAACTGGTAGTGGTCCTGACCCACCAGGAAACGGAGGAAGCGCCTGTGACCCTCGAAAATATGGATGTGAAAATACGCATCCTGGAGGTCCAGAGCCGTGAACCAATCCCCCGGGTCTAGGGATGGAATAATAGAGGCCAGGGACACCATGCGGAATTTGCAACGAACCAGGAACTGGTTGAGATTCTGCAGATCGAGGATGGGCCTGAGCCCGCCTTTCACCTTCGGAATCAGGAAATACCTGGAGTAAAATCCCTTGCCCTGGAATTCCCAAGGTACCCTCTCCACTGCTCCCAGGGAGAGGAGGCGCGC
Source organism: Terrapene triunguis (assembly GCF_002925995.2). Classification (NCBI taxonomy): domain Eukaryota; kingdom Metazoa; phylum Chordata; order Testudines; family Emydidae; genus Terrapene; species Terrapene triunguis. The sequence continues at coordinate 1,980,730 of NW_020664859.1, read as the reverse complement.
TACCTCCCGTCCTAGAAGGAGGGCATGCTCCGGGTCCCCAGGCGACTCCCGGGATGGAGGATGGTGGGGAGGGGGCGAAACAAACTGCAATCTGTACCCTTGGGAGATGGTGCTGAGGACCCATTGGTCTGATGTTATACGGGACCATTGGAGTTGGAAAGCAGATAAACGGTTGGCAAAACTCAACTTTATTAACTGGGGGGTGTCCCTGGCAACAGGCCCAGTGACCTCCCCGCAACGAGTCAAAAACGCCTCTTCCCTGGCCTCTTGCCCTTCGAGGGGCCAGGATGTGGGGCCGAACGGGATTGGCACTGGGATCTACACCTCTGCTCCCTCTGCCTCTTTGGCGGGGGCTCGTATCTGCCCCAAGCTGGGGGAGCTGAGGTTTGAGGCCTGGGCTTGTCCTTGGTGGGCGGGACATACAGGCCTAGCGTCTGCAGGGTGGTGCGGGAATCCTTCATCCCATGCAGATGCGTGTCCGTCTGGTCCACAAACAGGGCCTTCCTGTCGAACGGCAGGTCCTGCATGATGGACTGGGACTCCACGGACAGCCCCGACAGCGAGAGCCACAATGCCCTTCGCATGGAGATGGCCGAAGCCATCGAATGAGCCGCTGTGTCCACCGCATCGGAAGCCGCCTGGAGAGCTGCTTTGGCCGCCGTCGCACTCTTGTCGACCAAGGCCCTGAACTCCCTCTTGTCCTTGTCCTGAAGGAGGGGTTCAAACTTTGGGAGGGACCCCCACAGATTAAAATCATATCTGCTCAGCAGCGCCTGGTGGTTAGCTACTCTGAGCTGGAAACTTGCCGAGGAATAAACCTTTTTTCCAAAGGTGTCAAGTCTCCTTGCGTCCTTGTGGGTGGGCGTGGGCTGGCCACGCTTCTCACGGTGGTGAACGGACTCCACCACCAGAGAGTTCGGGGTCGAGTGGGTGTAGAGGTATTCGTGCCCCTTTGCAGACACAAAATACTTCCTCTCGGCCTTCTTAGAAATAGGTCCAAGGGAGGCCGGGGTCTGCCAAAGGCCAGTGGAAATATTGGCGACCCCTTGGTGCAGAGGAAGGGCCACACGGCCCGGTGCCGAAGAGGTCAGGACATTGAATAAAGTGTCTGAAGTCTCCTCCATCTCCTCGGCCTGGAGCTGGAGGTTTGATGCCATCCTTCTAAGCAGCTCCTGATGAGCCTTAAAGTCCTCCTGAGAGACGGTAGGTGGCGCCGCAATGGACTTGTCCGGCGCCGAGGAGGCAGCTGGCACCGTTCCTTCAGTGTTCGGCGGCACCGTCGGGTCGAACTCTGGACCAGGCCTGGGGTCGGTGCCGGTGGTTCGGTGCCCGCGGCCTGGTCATGGTGCCGAGGCGGAGACGCCGAGTGGAATTGAGAGGCCCCGGCCATGGAGCGGGGTCTCGCTGGTGCGGGTGCCTGGGGCCACGATGCCCACTGGCACCATTGTCCTTGCCAAGGCGCTCCCTGCCACTGAGACGCATGGGGGCCCGGCAGAGCCGCTTGCTCCTGAGGCGCGGTGCGGCCGGGAGAGGGGCGGCTGGGCGCTGACGCCGAGGTCATCAACGAGCGCACGGTGCCGTACGATCGGCTGGACCGGTCCCGGCCATGACGTCTCCGGCCCTGAGATTTCGACCTCGACGATGAGGACAGGTAAATCTCTGAGGTGCTGTCTCTCGACTCCAGTCAGCGACCGTGGCTATGACGCCGCGGTGCCGGGGACGCCCGGCATGCACTCCGAGCGCGACGTCTATCGTGGCGGGCGCTGGAGTAAGAGTGCCGGTGCCGTCGGCATTGAGACCTGCTCCTCTCACTCTGGCTAGAAGAGGAGCGGCGTCACCTCTTGTCCCAGCGCCTGCGGTCCCTGCGACCGGAGGAGTCAGACTCACTTCCAGAAGACCCGGCCCGTGGGGTGTAAGTTCATCGCGGGCTTCGGGCAGGACCTTCAACTCGGGAAGGCACCTCAGTCTCCGATGCCTCCAGGGAGGGCTGATGTGCGCCCAAGGGCGGCTTCCCTCAGGACCGGGGGCCCGACTGAGGTGGCACTCCCGGCACCGGTAGGGCGAGGATGTCGCGCGCGGCCTGGGCTGCCTCTGGCATCGAAGGCATCCTCACTTCAGGAGAGGCTCGCGTGGACGGGACCAGACTACTCCGCTCAGCCCGAGTTGGAGGTCTAGGTCCCGATGGGGATCGTGGGCTGCCCAACTCGGGTCTGGCCTCGCCCCTATCTTTATCTCGGCGCCGCTGGGTCTTCCCTTGCTTCTTAGCCAGGGAGCGATGCCGACTGGTAGATGGTGCCTCACTGCACACCAAAGACGCGGTGCCCTGCGCTGGGTCGGATCAACGCGTCGCTGCCGGGGCCAGTGCCGACTCCATAAGGAGGGCCCGGAGTCGGATCTCACGTTTTCACTTCGTCCAAGGCTTAAACGACCTACAGATCTTGCAATGTTCACTGATGTGAGCCTCGCCCAGACAGCGAAGACACTGGGAGTATGGATTGCTTCTGGGCATAGGATTGTGACAAGAGTCGCACGACTTGAAGCCTGGGCCACGGGGCACGCCCCGAGCCAGGCTAAGAACTGGAGAAAGTGTTCACTCACAAAAGGGATACCACTAAGGCTATAACTGCTGCAGCCAAGGCTGGAGCAGAAGTTCTGACTACCTTCACTGGCGGCAAGAAGGAACTGAGGGTGGGGGGAGCACGCAGCCCCCTTTATGGCGTGATATACAGGCGCCACTCTAGGGGTTGCAGCGGTGCTCCCCCAGTACGGGTACTGCTAAGGGAAAAACTTCCTGCACCGGTGCATGTGGCGAGCACGCACACCTATAGTGGAATACACATGAGCAATCACTCGAAGAAGAATTGCAAGCTTTGAAGAAATATTTGAATTTGTTGCTCAGGAGCATTTCTTAAGCATATGTAAAGAAGATGTGAAGCAGTGTCTATGGGACAAAAATGTGAAAACTGTGGATGAGGTGGCATCTCTAGCTGACGTCTCTGACTAGACCTAGGCATCTATTGAGTGTAAACCTCAGAAAGGGAAGTTTAAACCTGGTGGGAAGCAGGGTTCCCATTTTACCCTGGGAAAAAGGAGAGTGGCTGGGAGGCTGGGCACTCACATCCCCAAAACCATTCCTCTAATCCCCATCCCAAACCTCCTGTGAAAACAAAAGCCAAAAAGGTGTTATCACTGTAATTCCACTGATCACCTGAGGAATAAATGCCCTGTTCTGAGAGGAAGCAGGCAACAAATAGCCCATGTTAATTCTGCTGTCCTCAACACAGAAACCTCGCATGTGCCAGACACTTATTGCATTGGTTTGGTGGGATTACCATCTGCAGAACCAGACATGGAGCACATAAAGGTTGTCAAGATTAATGGCAAGGGATGCCTATGATGAGAGGCTACAGGTGCAGAAATTCTGTGGTTAAGCAGAGTGTAATTCAAGAAGGTAAGACTGCCAGGAGAAAAAAGTTCTGCCCTATTAATAGGAAGTTACAGGATTCTTGTGCCTTTGACGAAAATGCACATCAAAATGGATGGTTTTAAAAACTATTCCCATTGATATGCTTATTGGAAATGATTTTTTTCAGTGTAGTTCAGGTTGTTATGGTGTATACCCACAGCAAGAAGAAATATGATGCTGGGACCTTCATAGGGAAAGAGTAAAGTTCCATGAACTGCTGAACGAATGGGAGAGTGTCTCTTTAACGGCTCTGCAGGAGAAGGAAGCAGCATTCTTCCAAGTGTGGGAGAGGTTGAGACCAGTTCCTGCACTGCAGCTGAAGACACTGGGACCTGGATTGGGGTACCCTCCATCACCCGTTTCTCTGTCCCTGAGAAGTGAGCTGTGTGACTGCTCCTCTTTGGGAGGTCAGTTTCACTGTCAGTCCTCTCTGAACCTGAGTCAGGCTGAGTGCCTGGGTGCACAGATGCTGAATCAACCACTCTGTCCTCAGCATTGTCTCCCAAGTGATGGGGTGATGTCTTCAGCTGCAGTGCAGGAGGAATGGTTTTGGGGATGTGAGTGCCCAGCCTCCCTTCAGCTACCCCAGGAAGGGAAGGGGATAAAAAGTGCCTGTCAGTGAGAAAACTGACCAGGCTGTTAGCTGTGAACCCTTTGCAGCTGAACGGGGGTCATATCCTGCTGTAGAGAGCACAGAGGTATATCATAGAGGGGGGGCCCAGAGAAAAAAAAACTGGGGAAAGAATAGTGGAAGTACATGAATGTCTCCTCACTGGTCACTTGGGAGAGAATGCTGAGGACAGAGTGGTTGATTCAGCATCTGTGCATCCAGGCACTCAGCCTGACTCAGGTTCAGAGAGGACTGACAGTGAAACTGACCTCCCAAAGAGGAGCAGTCACACAGCTCACTTCTCAGGGACAGAGAAATGGGTGATGGAGGGTACCCCAATCCAGGTCCCAGTTTTTCAGGACACTGATCCTGATATGCTTGTGGAAATTAACAGTCTCTCTTTAAGACAGGATGCAAATTCTACTGAAGAAATGTTTGTCTGTGACAATGCAAATGACTCAGTTGGCAGAGGGGAGTAGGGCTTCCCCTGGGGTTGGTAAGACACAGAAAGCAGCTGAGTGAGAGCCCCTGGGAAAAGGTTCATCAACCAAAGAGCAAACACTCTTAACCCAGAGAGCTCATATCACAACCGTCTAGGAAAAGGGAGTGGGGAAGGTCCCAGTTCTGGGAGTGGGGATCACATTGTAACCCCAAAAGGGGAGATGGATTTTTTTGCATGTGCATAACCCCAGTTGGGAGACAGCTCCACAGAAGGCCAGCCAGTATGCAGAATCCCCTTACATCCTTATCTCACCACACCATGGAGTACCAAAGCCCAAAAGATATGATTGGATTGAGGACCCACACTGAAGTGGACACTGAAGGGAACATGGGAGGGAAATTAAAACCAGTAACTGAACACATGCTAAGGGTACATCTACAGTACGAAATTATGTCAAATTTATAGAAGTCGATTTTTTGGAAGAGATTTTATACAGTCAATTGTGTGTGTGTCCCCACTAAGCGCGTTAAGTCAGCGGCGTGCGTCCACAGTACCGTGGCAAGCATCGACTCTCGGAGCAGTCCACTGTGGGTAGCTATCCCACAGTTCCTGCAGTCTCTGCCACCGATTGGAATTCTGGGTTAAGCTCCCAATGCATGATGGGGCAAAAACATTGCTGTGGGTGGTTTTGAGTGCATGTCGTCAGTTGCCCCTCCCTCCGTGAAAGTAACAGCAGACAATTGTTTCGCGCCTTTTTTCTGCAGCAGACAGTGCAGTAGGACTGCTAGCTGTCCTCGTACACCACCGCTTCCACTGCAACTCTGCTCTCCTGCAACTCTGCAGCAGACAGTGCAGTACGACTGCTAGCCGTCCTCATAAATGGTGTATGGCTCCACCGCTTCCGCTGCAACTCTGCTCTCCTGCTCTCATAGCATGTTCTTTCTGTACAAGGTCACATTTTGCCTTTTATACTGCTTGCCTGCCACCACAGTGTCAGGAATCGGTGCTGGAAGCAGGATCGGTGCCGGGAGCGGGATTTGTGCCAGGGCCTGGACCGTTACCGAGATCCAGACCGAGATCGCAATGACGACCGTCTGTAGGATCGGTGCCATGATCGACTCCGGAAGGGAGATCGTCGCTCTGATCGGTGCCGGGAGCGATGGCGGGAATTCGACCAGTACCGCGAATCTTGGCGCGAGCTGGAGCAGTGCCACGAGTACGACCGGCGACGCGAGTATGACCGGAGCCGCAAGAGGGAGCGGTGCCAGGACTGCGAGCATCGTCGGGACTGCGAGCGGGATCGAATCCAGGACTGCCAGAGGAGTTGTCAGGTGAATCAGGGCTGGCTTGCCTCTGGATTGCACTGATCGAATCAAAGGTGGTACTACAGTCTGTGGTGCAGCAGAGTCCATTAGGGCGATAATGTCTCGTGCCACTGCACAGGTCTCCGGTGTCGACGGAAGCCGGGGCTCAAACATGGTACGTTCCAGGGATCCTATGTGCACTGGACTTGACGGCTCCTCCCTCGGTGCCGGAGTCGACGGTGCTGGTGCAGGCACCTGCCCCCTCGGTTGCTCTGAACCTGGATGCGACTCCGAGGCTGGTTTCGTGGGCGCTGGCAACAACTGAGGTGGATCCGCCGTCTCTGCCCTGCTTGTGGCCAGGCGAAAGAGATCGGCGCCAGATTGGTTGTTCCGGCTGCAGTGCCAGGGAAGGTCGGTGCCACAGGTCTCTATTAGAGTCTATCCCAGGCGTAGACCCTGCTGCTGTTGCCGGGGCACTACGTACTGAAGTGCTCAGTGCTGGGTCTCGGTGCGCTGCTGGAGGGTCCGGGCTAAGATCCGCCTCCATTAGGAGCTGCTTTAACCAAAAGTCTCGCTCCTTTTTGGTCCGGGGACGGAATGCCTTACAGATTTTGCACTTGTCGGACTGGTGAGACTCCCCTAGGCACTTCAAACAGGAGTCATGGGGGGTCTCCCGTTGGCATAGGCTTGGAGCAGGCCGAGCAAGGTTTAAACCCCAGAGCCTTGGGCATTAGCACAAGTGGCAGGCGGGTAGGAGGGGAGAGAACCCCTTCCAGCCCACTATCTAATCCTATATACACTATAACTACGACTAAAACTATAACTACAACTATGCTACACTAACTATAATAACTATACAAGTACAGGAAAGAAAATGCTAGGGAAGTGGAGATCAGCTCCACAGTTCCAACAACTGTCACAGGCGGTAAGAAGTAACTGAGGGGGTGCTGGGTCGGCTGGGGTATATATCCAGTGCCATAAAGGCGCCACTCCAGGGGGCTCCACAGCCTACCCACCGGGTGTTGCTAGGGTAAAAATTCTCCGACGATCATGCACGCGGCGCCCGCACACACCTAATTGGAATTGAGATGAGCAAGCACTCGAAGAACTTTGACCTTTATGCTTACCACTTATCACTTAAAATCTAACTTTCTATAGTTAATAAACTTATTTTGATGTTTTAGCCTTACCAGTGAATTTGTCTAAAGTGCTTGAGAAATCTTCCCAAGTTACAAAGGCTGGTGCATGTCCACTTTCTTTTGACAAAATGGCAAACTAGGTAATGAACTTACACTGGCCAGGCTTCTGACCAGTGCAAAATGGGACAGTTCTGGGGTGCAAGGCTGGGGAGCTGGGGGGAATTGGCTGGAGCCTATTGATCGTTCGTGAGTGGCTGGGAGATCATTTGTATAACACAGTTGGGTGTGTCCCTGCCTGTGGATGGCTGTATAAGTGAAGTGCCTGTCCGAGGCTTGGATGTTAACATCAGCATCAGAGTGTGAGAGGCAGTCCAGGCAGTGCAATCCACACTACGGCTGTTGAATATTTCAACATCAAAACCAAAACATTGTTCATGTTTGTTTAAGCTACAACCCCAAAGCCAATTAAATCTTCCTCTTCAGATTTCACGATTGGCTAAAACCTTCTCCTTCCCCCTTCAACATAGATCGAGACCTTACTGGGACTTTAATAAGCAGAAGTTTAAGAGCTTGTCACTGAATAGTTTTCAGCTAACAGTTTAGTTTCTTCAGACTTCACAGAATGGGGAGTACACATTCAGGCATTTCAGATGGCAGAGTTTAAGGGATATTTAGATTTGGAGAACTATTCTATCTGATGCGTTCCCTGTCTGGATTCCACAGGCGATCAACACTGGTGCACACACCGACATACTACTATGATAGTCTACCAGTCAATAAAAATGAAAGATAAAAAAACAGGACAAGGAATGCTAAAATGACAAGGGGTTGGAACTCGCCAGCTCTTGTAGTGTTCGGACTCACATACAGTGGGAGCAGTAGCTGTAGTCAAGAAACCAAGTGATTGGGAAGCTGGCACTCAACACTGCTAGGTTTTCTCAAGTATAGGGAGATGGAAAAGGCTGCCAGAGCCTGTCATTGATGACATGACTTCCTTCCCCAGAGGGGATCAATCTTTCTTAGAGAGCTTGTTGACTGGAAAGGTAGAAGATTTCAGCCTTTACCTTGGTCTCTATGGTTGACAATTCCAGCTTACTCCACTTTAGGGTGTGTCCCCTGAGATTTCTGGGCAAATCAGGGTGAAGTATGCGTTGGACACCGACAACATGACCCAATGCAGTTGGAATGAGGAAAACTTTGGGCTAACATCATTTTGGAAAATTCTTCCCTAATCCAGCAGTTTTCTTAAAGTATCTGTTCATGAAAACCACATTCAGTGTAGATGTGTGAACCCTAAAGATAAAAATGAAAGAAAAAGCAAGACCAGTTTTAAGAAGGACTCCATAGCCTGGCTTAATGGTTCAATAGCTATGCTTTAATATCTGGCTTTTTCAAAAGGAAAGGGGTCTGACTGCCCATAAAAATAACTGGTTGCAGACGTTTTTAACAAAAAGAACAAAACATATAAATATATATATAGACATCTCATCACAGAAGTCATGTCTTTCCTTTGCTAACAAGAACTAGGGAAACTAGGTAACCCTTACAGTCTAACTGGGTAAAAGGTTACATAACTGTCTCCTTAAGTAGTTGTCCTCTTAACAGAAATTGACTTTAAAGCTTGTCAGAATAAATTCAGTTTGAAATAGAAATAATTGAATAATAATTGAATAATGGAAATACTGATCTGTATTCTCATGTACATTATTACTCTCCCATATTCCATCACCACAACCTTTGGAGTACGGTTTTATTTCAGAATTCCTTAGTAAGAAGGGGTAAAATACCTCAAATAAGCTTTTAAGGATTAGCTACTGTGACAAAGTTCCTCCTCTATGTTGGTGGGTCCTGCACTTATTGGCAGATTTTCTTGCCTCAGAGATTCACCATGTGGGTTGGGGAACAGCCCAGAGACCTTCCCCTCTGGAAGAACCCACAGTCCAGGTCAATTGGG